>NW_015505796.1:347329-377100 GCF_001515645.1 Sinocyclocheilus grahami | reverse complement strand
GGGAGAGAGAGAGAGAGAGAGAGAGAGAGAGAAGGTGGGTGGGGTGGAAGGGAAGGGTAGGGGGAGATTTCACGGCAAAGAGAGCGACGGGGGGGCTGAAAAGAGAGAGAGAGAGAGAGAGAGAGAGAGAGAAGGTGGGTGGGGTGGAAGGGAAGGGTAGGGGGAGATTTCACGGCAAAGAGAGCGACGGGCAGGCGAGGGGGCTGAAAGCAGCCAAATGACACTTGGTTAATTCAGAGCAACAGATCTAGTCCCAAGTGGATTGAAGGCCTTGAATTAATTCTGTTATGACAAATCAAGATAAACGTTTCCCCTAAATTGCATGCGATTTAATTAATTTCTGAGATCCAAGTATTTCCTGGCTTAATAGTTCACATGCTCCCGTGCTGTCATAGTGCTTGAGTGGACAGACTTCAAAGTGATATTAAATAACCAACTATTAGATTTACCTAGCACGTTCTATTGGAAAAGTGCCATTTAATTACCTGGCTCTATTCAATTAAAAGGACAGTGTTTTTCCCTCCGACCTAATGGTCACATGATTGCTCACTCCCCAAATTAATTCGCTCCCTCTCTCTGTCTCCGTTCTCTCCAGCTCACACAAATATCAGCAATGGCTTAGGGACAACATGATTTCGAATTTCGAGTCCCTCCTGCTTCTCTGAGGCTAAAACTGCTGAAATCTACAACTCATGGCAGTTGCCCTTGTGCTTGGCGCTGGTGGCCTCGAGCTGAGTGGTATCAGAAGCCTATCATCCCATGTCATTTCCCCCATCTGCCATTAGGGAAAATGGGATGCGTTTTCACTCGCTCCATCCCAATCAATCGCTAAGCCTTTTTGCATCAGTGGTATTAATATTATTCTGGATATGTAACTTCATTATTTACACAGCAAGGGCAATTTAATAATCCATTACAAAAATAAGGGAGGCCCCTTTAAAATCCCCTAAGGGGACTAGCCTTCGCAATAATCCCCTCTTCTCTCTCTCTCTCTTTCTCTCTCTCTCTCTCTCTCTCTCAAAAGCCAATTTGGTTAATTAAATGTTTTGTTTGCAATGTGGCTCTCATTCATTTCGAACACGTCATTGGAAGCGGATAGGAGCCAGGCACTAGATCTCATTAGATAAAACCCATAAGGACTAAAGGAAAATGGAGGGGGACTCTAATTAAAGCTTTTAATTGTGTGGACTCACTGTCAGATGTTATTTTTCCCCTCTCTCTTATCTCTCCTCAGATCACAGGCTCACACGAGTTGTGTTTTAGCTCCGTTCTCCCGCCCGATGCGCTCTCATTTCAAGGAGAAATGTGTAGCTACTTTTCCCTCCCTGCTCATTTTAATTAGGCTCACAGGCCCAATTCTAGTGGCGAGTCTTGTGGACTTGATCCCTTCAGATCAGGTGGAGTGGAAAGAGTGAAGGCACTCTTCACATTTGGACTGGTCGTCTCAGGTTTGCTCTGGTTGACACCTGTTGTTAAAGCCTGCCAGCAGCAGTGTCAGTGCGAGGCTTCGCTGAATTATCCAGGGCGAAGCACATGCTAAGGTAAATACTCACTGATGACTGCACTTCTGCCAAAAAACACTCTTTTCCGGCAGGAAGAGCAGAATATAGCATGGATACTCCATTTTATGAATGAACTTTTAAATTGGTCTGCCTGTTTTAATAAGAAAAATATAGGTGTTCCATTATCAAAGTCACTCAAACAGTGTTTTTCCATTCCCTCAAAACCAAAGAAATAATCCAAGAAGACCTCAAACTTCTCAATGCAAGAAGTTCTGGAGGCTTCGTAGGGCTTTCTGTTTGCCCTTGCAGAGGTCAAGGCATTGAAGGATCAGCCTGTCAAATCAGGCCATCCACATCAGCGGAGTGAGACTACCGTGCCGTCACCCCACCACCGCTTTGGGTGTCAGACTTACTTGCATAAATATTTTAAAAGGGTATTTTTGCTAATTAAATGGTCTCTTTGTTATAAACAAAACATGCTGGAGAGGATGTGAAAACTCTCTTAAATTCCTGCCAAGTCGAAGGTCAGCTCAGCCTTACCAAATCGAGTTTTCTAGCATCTCGTAAAGAAAACACACTCACACACATACACACGGTCCTAGCAGTGCGGCTCCTTTTGCTTAAGGATGAAATATGGCGAGAGCCACAGACTTGCAGATGTTCTGGAGAAAGAATCTCCTTCGTCTTCTGCTCTGTCAACATGTCAGTGGCTTGACCTCTTTTTTTAAGAGTGTCCCGTTGAGGGTTTAACCACCGTGCTTTAACGAGGGCCGCTGACGGCACAATCTGAGACACATGTTCTCAATGGAAAATACGCTCCACTCTGTGAGAATCTTGATGGCTTGTAACTTTTTCCTTAATATTTTTTTTTCTTGACAACCATCACTTCATCTAATCATTACATGCCTAATGTCATTTCATGTGGTCGTTGGGCTGTCATAATGTCCAGATGTATGAACTATCTGAAGTTTGGCTTCAAAGACCATGAGAAAGGAGCACAGCAAAACTACACTATCCTCAAAAGTAAAAAAAAATCCTTTAAAATTAATTTGACAAGTGCATCAGAAATCTGAAGGAACTTAAGTGAATGCCCTTTATGAACACAAAAAGACCTCAGTGCTGACACCTTCCTCAAACATGTGAATATGGCTGTGGTTGTGACTTGCACAAATTCAAATCAAGAATAAATATATCGAACCTGATGTAGTCATTTCTACATAGGATCATGCCACTCTTGGTGTAGCAGGATGTGCCGATCTCTCCGAGCTGGGCCTGGCAGCAGGAACATTTCAGACAGCGGCTGTGCCAATAGCTGTCCATGGCATACAGAAGAAAACGGTCGGCAATCTTTCCCCCACAGCCCGCGCAGCGCTTCCACGACAGAGATCCCGCTCCAACAGGTGGGGGCTGGGCACTTCCTCCAGGGTTCACCATTGTGTCTGCAGAAACATAATAAGACAGAAGGGAGACATGGTTAGAACTGAGCAGTCAATCAAGAGTTAAGAAGTTTTTTTTAATTAGTGCATCAAAAGTGCATTATGAAAATAATAAAGGACCATTTCTTTTTAACATTTGCTAGTTTTTTGCTCAAAACATTTCTGCAAACTAATCCATATCTAACAAAGTCAGCACACTTAAGTTTCCTGAACTTCTGACAGAAGTTTTGTCATTGCAATATCTAAAACACCTGGAGCCTGAACAGTGACCCAAAACATTTCATGTTTTCAGAGGCACGCTTCCTAAAAGCTCTTTTGAACTCATTGAAATGCATATAATGCCTGCAAGCAAGTCTGAGAATTGTTTTAAGTGGCAGACTGTCCTTGATCTTTATCTAAGTGCTGAAGTTAGCTCCTTTGGTCCAGTTGCGATAAATGTCTATTTGCTGATAACATTAGAGTCGCTGGAACAATTAAAGAGGTGCTGGCTTTTGTTAGGTTGTCTACATTGCTTTTAAACCACATTTACCTCAACCTTCATGATGTTTAACATGAGAAAGAGACAGAGAGACCTAAGTGAGACCTAAGTGCTACTGTGGCCAGAAGTGGAGCAGTTAATTGGGGAATCTTGAAGTTGTATGAACCATTCAGAGGTCGACATATTACACTCGCTTTCACTGAGGTTATCAGATGACGGATTTCCAGCCAACATCATGAAGAACATTCAGCAGCGTTCACTTTGGGGACTGGTCACTGCCGCGTGAAATTACCCCCGGTATGCTGGATCATTCAGCATATGCAAGAATCAGTTCATGCCGGCCCACAGAAATATCTGCCTCTGACAGAAATCACATTAACCACAAACCCTCATTTATGGTTGCAGTTCTGTACTTTGGTCGGTTGATCCATCAGTACCGCATGCGTGCACTTCTGCTCCATCCTTCCACTAATACATATGAATTTTTTATCTTTCCCAGGTTTCATAAGGAGGACTACTGGACCGAAGTGGGAAAGATTAAAATTTAAGATATATTCGTGGAAGGCTGTAAGCCAAATCTTTGTTGAAAGGTAATTAGAGGAGAAGAGAGAGGGTAGAAAACATTGCACTGAGACAGAGAGAGAGAGAGAGAGGGGCATTCAGTAACCCCATTAGTGGAGGCTCTTAGGGACAAGCAATACCTTAGTGCTGATTAAATCTAAAGGGAGGTGAATCAGAGACCGAAAGTGACTCCCCGAGATAAATAAGATCGGACCATCGTCAAGTTTCATTCCCAGTAAGAGGGAAGAGGGGAGATTTGAAGAGAGGGAGGGGTGGCTTTTAAGTCAAATGGGTAAACTCAAGTAATTACACGGACAGGCGATTTAAGCGAGGGGATGTGCAGAAATATAAAACAGATCAGCAGCCCATGGCCAGAAATACAGCTGCTGCAGCTCCTACTACTACAATGCACAAGCCACAGCAAAAGATACAGAATTGCGCGTATGTTATGGTTTGTTGATCATCTGTACAGCACGCGCGCAAATGTAGGCTACATGTAAGTCTATGTGTGGTCTTGATGCGAGTAAGCGCAACGCTCATGTCCAATACACTACATTACAAGCTCTAGTTATTACGTTATTCGTGACATGCAACACAAATACAATTCAACGAACACTTCTAAATAATGAACTGACATTTTTTATGCTTGCATACTAATCTGGAACATTGTGACGGCTAGGTCACAAAATGTGCCTCCCTCTCGCGACATGAAATTATTATTCATAAAATAAAAAGTGCTGTTGGGGAATGTACTCACCTATTTGAAATGCAATGGCTGAATGGTTATTGAGAAATGTACAGCAGTCGGTTTTCTCGGTAGACAATAAAAAGAACGCGCACAGTCCAACAAACTCAACACTACTTCAGTGCTGCGAGAGAGTCAAGCAAATGGGGTTTTCAGATTGTATTTCCACTCTTGCCGTCACCCTTTCGGATGTTCTGGTTATCACCGGAAAGATCGGTTGCGGTTTTGTTAAACGAGCGTTCGGGAATATCTTCCGTAATTTCCATAGATGAAGCGAGAAGTGTTTGGAACTGTCCTCTAGCGTTGATGTCTCGCCGCTGCTTGTCGCTTGTGCTCTACATGTGTGAGTGACAGAAAAAACCCCAGAGTAAACCTCCTCTCACATGATGACGTCAATCAGATTGCAGCCAATCACAACGCACCCCATTCAAGCGGAATGACAAATCCAGCCAATCAGAAGAAGGCAAGATTGATTTAGACACACACTGTTCAAAGGAGGAAAGATTGCGGTTGAGTGGGCTCTTTCTGCCTTTTGAGGTTGGATAGAGCAGTGGTTCTCAACCAGGAGGGCCGGGACTTACTAGGGGGCCTCAGTAAACTTCCAAGGGACCACAGAATGCCTTACAATTACTACAACGAAATTGTTATAGTAAAATGATAACACAAATAAAATACAAAATCTGCTAGAAATATAACTTTTCATATCACCCTACTACAACCATGGCAAAAAAAGTAGACAATCTTATAATTGTTGTTATGCTGACAATTGACCATGTTTGCTTTGATAAGTGCATCGTTTTTGGTTCACAGTACATACTCAGATTTTGTTAGCTATTTGAGCAGAGTAGTTTAAATGAGGAAGAATGTCTGTTCTCTAGTATCTACAAAACAGATTTGTTACTTACATATTTTGTTGTTTCATATTTCAGGGAAGTCTTGAGATTAAATATGCATAATTATTTTTAATGTACTGACAGCCCTTGGTTTTGTTCATAAAAGTTTTAAAACATGCTTGTAGTTTTTGTTATCATAACAGCAGAAGTCGAAAAAACAAGACTGTGTATAGGGGCAAATATCGATTTTTTTTTAAAAAAGGTGGTACGCAGAATTATTGATATATGGAAATGGTACAACCTGTTAGTATTACAGGCAAGCAGCGTTCAGTATTCTCTGAAAATATGTCCCCTGCATAGGCAGACTATGATTCTTCTCATATAATGAGAGGATTTGTTGCCATTTCTAACCATTTCAAAGTATAAAAAGAAAAAAGAAAAGAAAAACTATGGTGCACCATACTTACTATGGGGCATACACTATACCGACTACGGTGCACCAACTATAAACTACACTACAAAAGTCCATTTGGTTTCATGTACAAGGTTAAAATTCAGTATGCCATCAGACAAGTCACGCATATGTTCCTTATTACAGTGGCGCCATCCACTGGTAGAAAGAAGAACTACAATAATAGATTTTGTTGGGACAACCAATAGATTTTCTTGATGCGCATAACCAGAATCAATTCTGAAAATAATCTACAATATTTTCATTAATTTAACTGACTGATGAGGCTCCTCAATATGTCACAAAATTTGAAAACACAAAAGAGATAATCTGTTTACAACAGTTTGCCCGAATACACCAACATTCACAGACTTATGAATCCTTTCAACTAAGGCATAAAACAGAAATGTCTGTTTCACAGATACCCAGAGATTAATTGTTTGTTAAGGCAGTTGCTCATCTAGGACTGCATATAGCTCACGTTCCTGCAAAGAAGTGATTCAATGTTTGTCATTTGTGACCCTGGACCACAAAACCAGTCATAAGGGTAAATTTTTCTGAATAAATAAGCTTTCCATTGATGTATGGTTTGTTAGGATAGGACAATATTTGGCCGAGATACAACTTTAAAATTTGAAAATCTGGAATCTGAGGGTGCAAAAAAAAATCTAAATATTGAGAAAATCACCTTTCAAGTTGTCCAAATGAAGTTCTTAGCAATGCATTACTAAGTTTTAATATATTTACAGTAGGAAATTTACAAAATATCTTCATGGAACATGATTTACTTAATATTCGAATGATTTTTGGCATAAAAGAAAAATCTATAATTTTGACCCATACAATGTATTTTTGGCTATTGCTACAAATATACCCCAGCGACTTAAGACTGGTTTTGTGCTCCAGGGTCACATTTTACAATTAAAGAACCTGAAACCACCTAACAGCTATCTCAGCAAGACTGAATTTCTTTAATATTTACCAACAAATGCACAGTAATTTGCATTGTGTAAAGGCAATGCTGTCTTATGTGTTATTGTTTTCCATGAAGTCATGATCACATTTAATAAAAGAAAAATGATCGATCTGCACCGTCCCTTTTTTTTTTGAATGATATCTTTATAATAGTTTTTAATTGATTTCCATTTGTCACTCTGAGAACTGTCTTCATTCAACGTCCCAGCAGCAGGAATTGAAACGTTATGTGATGTTCTACTGAGTTTCAGTGGGCAGCTAATCTTTACGAGACAAAACTGTGTAATTATAAGTTGCCTCTGGATTCATTAGTAAGATGTACATTGTGTAAAGAGTCTCCTATACCAGATACTAATGGTTTAATTGTCGTTGGTCCTGGCTGATTGCAGCGAGCAGTTTGATTTCCCTGCAGGAAAGACAACTCTATTTCTCACAGGATTGGGCTCAATTCTCTCCAACAAGAACAATGAGCCAAAGATGGCAAATAATGTATTTTCCACGAAGGAATAATTAATTTATCTCAACTATTAAAACTAGTGGGAAATTATGGGATGACTCTGAATGGGGGCCTCAGAGGAGAAGCTTTGTTTGTTCTTGGGCTGCTTTAATGAGCTTTACACAAATGGCCAAGAAAAAAAATATATACTTCTTTATCTTCTCCTTTTGCAATATGATAGTCACACACAATAATGAGGAGGGGGTGCTTAGGGGATCCCACGGAAAAGAGCAACACCAACCCCCCGTTTCTGATCTCCTGATGTCCTGTAGCGAATCCACATCTATGTTGTGATTACAAACAGCAGAAATAGAATAGAGGAACAGCACTGTTTAAACAGCAGCAAGAGAGAGTAAATGATGGTATAAAGTATTGATACCCCCACAGAGGGAGAGAAAGAGCTCATAATGAAGTTTGTGTCCTCTGGGGGAAACCAATTGAAGCCGGTAAGAAATATGGGGTATTCACCGTGATGCTTCATTTCAAATAAGAAATGTATCCCTCATGATATTACGTTATTATGCTGTTAAACTGAGTGGCTCTCCATCACGTAGCAATGGGAAAAGGCTGAAAAGGCCTTTAAGACATTTTAGATCCATAAAAACACAACATGATACGATTCAGGTATGAAACAGGAACTGGAATAGGACAAAATGATGGTATTCCTGTTCTAAGACAACATTCCCACACGCGGCAGTTTCAATATAGCCGTGCTCGTGTCAAGGTCTTGAATTAATACAGAGATAATGGATTATTGATTTGTAAATACAAATGCCTTTTATGAAATGTTGGAGGGTAGTGGTTGAAAATGTATACGTTTCAGTAAATTCAGCATGGCAGTGCTGAGTTCCCAATCAGTGCCCTTCATTGAGGGCTAATCTATGGCCAAATGAAATGAAAAGTCAACTGGCTAGAAATGGTTTTTCAAATGTGAATTCAATGGTGCCTGAGGTCTTTACTCTCATATCATCTATGTAAGGATATGTTGCTAACCCTTCTCCGTTTTCCATTATGAGCTTGGCGAATGTACTTTACCCAGGTGACTGTAACATGCCTGCAGCACCTAGATGGGTGGTGTGACACTGAGAAATATTGAATTGCATATTTCAAGACAGATTGTTTGTTCTATGCATTCATAAAGACGGAGAAAAAATCTCAAAGTCATTTCTTTAATATGCTGTTATTGACTGCTTTGATCAATCTTGTGTCAGCAGCAAGCAAGTAAGTGAGCTTAATTAAATGCAAATCGATAATTCCTTAACAAATAGCTCATGGACTCGAGAAACAGACCCAGCAGAATTAATTGGGGAGCATTTGTGTAGCTAAACGTTTGGGAAACTTCATCAAGAATTCAGCTCTCCATCTTTGGCGAACATTTATACATTATGCATGTCATTTAAATGCAATTAGAGGTCCTAATATGTTAATCTCTTTCATTTATTTGGCAAAGCTTTTTTGTAATTACATTGTTGTAAACAATGATAAAACTGTGTCCTCATCCATGCAATTGGATAATTGGCTACTCACAACACATTTAGTAGATTAGACTAAAACTATTATACAATCATATCTGGGAAACTGGCTGTAAGATACCCACTGTGTCTTAATTTCCAGTCATTGGGAGCTGATGTAATGGAGAAACACATACTTATGAGTGATGTGTAATGTAATGTGTGTGTGGGTTTTAATTTTAGTCCTTTTTATTTGCACAGACAGGAAATCCTGGGGTCGACTAGACTCAAACTCCCATTTGAGCACAACAGCTTAACAAGTGTCGCTAACTGCTAGGCCACAGATCCAACATATTTTCCTTGTTTTAAATGGTATAAATAAAAGCTATTCTGTGCTTTTGCTTGGAGATGGGGAGTGTATACAAAAATACAATTCACAAGAGTACCATTGCAGTTTTGAGAACTGAATTTGAGATGAGGTCAATCTAAATCTACATTTACCTATAACGTATACAGCTCACCCCTGTGAAAATATCCAGTTAAATGGCATGTTTAATAAAAACAGCAGTTGTAATTGCAAGAAATTCACTGTAACAAGTTTTCCAGTGTTATAGAATTCCTTATTGGTGCCTTGAATTTTTTTCACAACTTATAACAGTATATTTCATTAAGTGAAATAAAGTAATAAACCAAGCCACTTGAACTACAGAAATCATCTTTTTACCTTAAAATACTGATAATCACCATAATAATAATAATAATAAGGTAGTACAATAGAAAACCACATGATGAATCAGAGCTCATCATAAGCAGCCTGATCATAAAACATTGCCAGTAATCATGTATAGACTGCGCACAGGTTCATACACACAAAGGCAAAACACCACCAGGATATCACAATGCCACTAATATAATGCAATAAATATTAAATAAACAACATAAACTATAAACACAACACACCATTACGTGCATTACTGATAACAATGAGAAGTTGCAAAACTATTTCAATAAAAAAGAACCGTATATGATGTAAAGTAGTCATGCAGGGACTACCGTGGATGTCCTTGTACTGTTTTCTACTATAAATTATACAGCAATTCCTAGTTTTTACTTGCAAGAACCATACATCTGACAGTAATGTTAAACCATGTATATACTGTATATTGCAGTCCTTGAATGAAGTGGGGCTACAGCCATACTGTGTTGTATAGGTGCAGCTTTTTCAAGTCCTCTTGACCACACACACAAAGACACATTGCCTGGCCCTCCCTCTGTAGGGCCCATAATTATGCTGATCAGAACAGCCACGGCCCTCGAACAACATCACTCTAATGAAAGCTCGCTAATCCTTAATGAGTCGCTATGTCTTGTGATAAATTTCATAATTATTCAACCCAGCGCAACGGGAGACAAAAATTCATCAGTCAAAGCAAATTAGCCCGGCTCCATTATAGTGCAGCGTCTTGTAGAGACGTTCACTTTATTAGGCCTCTACAGCCATCGCAGTAATTGGGAGCATATTTCACTTGGCTGTAGCCCCACTTCATTCAAGGACTGCTTTTATCCTTTTATTTACACGGACTACCTTTATAAAATGTTTTGCATCTCATATCTGCAAGAATCCGAGAATTTCACAATTTTTGAGAAAAGAATAAGCGACCAAAGCTTGTAGATCAGCATGGTTACCTGGGTTTTAAGCTTTACTTGGATATCACATTTTGGTTATGTTGTCATCACATCACAGGCTGGCACAGAAAGACCTCAATCAAGCGTCTGAAATGTACAAACAATAAATAAATAAACAAATAAAGTTTAGCTCAGTATACATTTTTTTCTGAATTGTACTATACAGTGTCTTTAGTGTTGCAAACGATTAAGGTAAATTAAAATTAAAAATCATTATTATTTATTATTATTAATTATTATCAATTATATAAGTTTATATAATTCATTAAAATTAAAAATTAAAATCAACAATAAAATTCTAATAATAAATAGATAAAATTATTTATTAAATTCATTATTATTTAATTTTTCCTTGTTTTGTTTGGGGTTGAGCAACCCAAAAATGTCCAAATAAATAAATAAGTAACAAAAAAGGAGTGTCATTAAAATATCAGGTTACATTATGATTCCTAATTTTATAAATAATAGTTATAAGCAAAATTAAAATGTCCTCTATGAAAAATGTTGCACTGAAAATAAAATGCAATGAATTTTCATAAGATCGTTTGATCAATACTATCAATACGCTACTGTATGTAATTTAATGACTTCCTATCTTGAAAGTACTATAATTAATTTTCTACATGCATAAAGTAAATTAATTTTCAACAGTCACAGTCAATAACAACAGAACATTAGGGGTAAACAAACAAAAAAATAAAACTAAAACAAGCTCAAAGTATCAAGTCGCAAGTATTATCCATGACAATTCTTTTGCTTTTCATGTAAGACATCTTCAACAGGCTTCACCTCTCATCCACTCTAATTACCATTCTTTCTGTCATTAGGAGCTTCTACCTCAAGAAAAGATGAGAAAATGTGATTTCCCAAGTTCTCTAATGCTGATTAAAATGAGGACAGTATGAAAGAGGGTATTGTCTCATTGTATGTGGGGTGAGGGGGTTTAGCTACAAGCGTATGTGTCTGTAGATCAGTGGCTGCAACAGGAGGGATAATTTCAACAGGATGATGGACATTAGGGCGCCCCTCACACACACCAGCCTTGTTTGTTCCTTGACTGCCTATGGGTGTGTGCTCGGCGGGATTCCTCTCCCACTCATGCACACAACCTGCAGACATGTCAAACGAACAGAACTGGACTTGCTGAGTCACTCACACATTAGTCCATAAATCACCAGAATAGAGCTCATATTTACCAACCAAAAAAAAATAAAAATCCTTTCAGAAGTACTACCATGTTGTTCAGGTGCACAGTAATTTTTACAAAAACAAAAAAAATACTTTTGATGAATATGATTAGCATGATGTGCACTCAAATGAGATGAAGACTCTAGAAGCCGTGAAAAAGCTGTTTTACTGTACACTGAGCAGAAGCTTGCTATGTTTATATCACGTGACCAGGCTTGTGATGAAACTGATAAACCTACTTGTAATAAAAACAACAATAAGTTCTCTTCTATAACATATTTTTAAGTGCTTAAGGTGCTTAACAATGCATAAATATCTAAACAACACAAATAACCCAAACAATTAAACAGCAAACTTGATTGTCACGATCGCTACTGTGGGGGAGTGCGGAGCGAGGACCGAGGAGACGTGGAATACATCAACAAGGAGACTTTAATAACACCAAGAGAACCAGGAAAACACACGTAGCAGAGGAGGTTGACATAAACACGGAACAGAGTCTTTCGTTACTCCCTCCCTCCCTGAAGGCGCATCCCGCACCGTAACAATTCCACCAGGGAGGGGGAGTGGGCGCCCTGGAGGCTGGTGCAGGACTGGGACACGGGGAATACCTTGAGGGCGGATCAGGCAGTCCAGGGTGCCATGGCGGCACAGGGAGCTCAGGGGCCATGGCGGAGCAGGCAGACTAGGAAGCCATGGCGGAGCAGACAGTTCAGGAGGCCATGGAGGAACAGGGAGCTCGGGGAGCCTGGCCTCAGCACTCAGCCCGGCCTCCACGGATTGACCCCTACTACCACCCCCCAAAAAAATCCTTGGGGAGAATATAGTCTTTAGAAGCCCTCCGTAGGCCTAACTCGGGAACTGTGGCCCTCCTTGGGCTTGACGTTGGGACTGGAGCCCTCCTTGGGCTGGACCTGGGGACTGGAGCCCTCTCTGGGCTAAACTCGGGGACTGGGACCCTCTCTGGGCTAAACTCGGGGACAGGAGCCCTCTGTGGGCTAAACTCAGGAACAGGAGCCCTCTCTGGGCTGGATTCGGGGGCTGGAGCCAATACTGGAGCAAGCTCTGGGGTTGGCGCCGATACTGGAGCGAGCTCTGGGGCAAGGATGAGGGCAGGGAGGACATCGGCGCGACTGGCGGGCTTGACATTGGAATGGCCGGCGGGTTGGAGAGAGCCGCGGCCGGTGGGCTTGACATCGGGGCGGTCGGCGGGCTTGACTTCGGAACCGCCGGCGGGCTGGAGAGTGCCTCTTGGGGCCGGATGCTCTCCAGACACCGGAGGATCCCTTCACTCCAGCTTAGTCCTGTGGTGTCTGGGAGGTCCACGGGGCGATTGTAGTTGGCCCCGTGCCAGAACAAAGAGTTGATGGTGGTGTCATGGGTGTCGCTAGGCCATTTTTAGGGGGGCTATAGCAAGCCTGCAGAACTCCCTGGCATACTCGATGAAGGGGAGATCTCTACGGGCTAGGAAAATGAGGCATGCTATTTCCATGACGCGGGGAGAAACAAATGGCAAAACAAAAGACTTTTCAAAAACCGGAAACAAAAACGGGGAGAAGGGGCGCCGCTTACTTTCTGTTAGGTCCGGTATTCTGACACGATCGCTACTGTGAGGGAGCGCGGAGCGAGGAATGAGGAGACGTGGATTACATCAACAAGGAGACTTTAATAACATCAAGGGAACCAGGAAAACACACGTAGCAGAGGAGGTTGACATAAGCACACACAAAACACGGAACAGAGTCTGACAGATATACTGTTTAAAAGTTTGGGGTTGATAAGATTTTTTTTAATGTTTTTTTGAAGAAGTCTCTTATGCTCAACAAGGCTGCATTTATTTGAACAAAAAATACAGTAAAATGGTAATATTGTAAAATATTATTACAATTTAAAATAAACTGTTTTCTATTTAAATATATTTTAAAATATAATATATTTGAGTGATGACAAAGTAAAATTTTCAGCAGCTGTTACTTCAGTGTTTTAATATGTTTAATATGCTAATTTGGTTGCTAAACTTAACAACTGTGTTGCTTGAATTTTATTTAGTTTTTTAATTGACACATTTTCAGTATTCTTTGATGAATAGAATGTTAAAAAAGAACAGCATTTCTTTGAAATAAAATGTTTTAACAAAGTAAAAGTCTTTACTGTCACAAACTTGTCACAAAAAAATGTTTCTACGGTCACAAAAATCAAAAATAAGAATGCCTATGTCTGTAGTATGAGACAGAAAAACAGACAAAAAGAGAGGGGGGGCTTTGTTAAAAACTTTTTTTGTTACATTTATGGCACAACAAATAATTGTGAGTTGCTAAGAACGTGTGACAGATATGGCATGAGTCCGGTCTCATGAAAATGTGTATCAATAGCACGATTTTCTGTTTCTATTTGGCATGCGATTTATATGCAGAAATTTACTTTGGCGTGCACATGATACGCACGTGTTTGGTGTGCGTATGATACACAATCATGGGAAAATGTAGAAAAAAAAAAAAAAAAAAGGGGGGGGGGGGGGGGGGTACAAAACAAACAGCTTATGTCAAGTGGCAGCATGAATTACCTTCATACATCCACGCCACTAGGTGTCAGCATAAAGTCCAAAATCATTGACATAAAGAAAAAAACAGGGAAACCTAAACAAAAACTTGGCCTGTTGAGTGTTGAGTGTGTATATTACATTTTGTCCATGATAAAAAAAAAAGTGTTTTAAAATACATATTCACAGTACTGCATATCGGAGAAAGAGAGGAGAGAGTTGATGAGATGAATGATTTGAACAAATGGATTCATGAGAAACAATGCAGTCAGAGCTCAAAGGACTCCAGTTACAAGGTAGCTCAGTCTTGGCCGGGCTAGAGATGAATCCATGAAACTGATACCGCTGTTTGCCTACAGTAAAGGCAATGACTAGCAACTAAACAAATGATGAGCAACACTAAACAAGTTTGCATGGTTTAAATTCATATTCAATTACTTTTGTCTTATTTTTCCCATACGCTGTCAAATGTGTCCTAGAAAAGCCAAATTCCTCAACATCAAAAAAAATCAGCCCTCTCATTATTCTTTTGCCATCCCCAACAACACCATTCAGAGAAACAAACATGTGAAAGGTTATATTCTCACAAATCCCACAGTTTTCCTACGTGCCAATATGAAATGTTCGGTTAACATGGCTGAGTTTTAGTAGAGGAGTTGGATTTCCGAGGATGTGGTGTTTGGTGTGTTTGTGTGTGAAATCCCTTCAGTCAGACCGTATCATTTGACCAGGCTAATCTCCTCTTCTTACAGCCCATTACAACTATGTTTGTCCAAAACAATGGCCCAAAGTAATGAAAAAAGCCGCTTTGAGGCTGAGCTGATTGGAAGGTAATAAAAAGTGAAAAAGGACGAAGTGAAAAGGCAATGCACACACTCGCTCTCACAAACGCAGACTGAAAATAGCATCCTTATCATCCCTGTTTCATTTAGATTTGATTACTGTCAGATTATAATGCAATCACAACACTGTTTGAGAGGTAGCTATGGGAACCGTGTATCTCGCCGCAGATCTTAATTTAGGTTTGAACACTCCAGATCACTTAGATACAAGAGACGAGGGGGATGGACAGAAAGGAACAAGGGCGCGAGAGGAGGTGAGAGGTATACTGGGAATGAGGCATGGGGGGGAAGACAGGATATGGAGACAGGCGCTTTCTTGTTGTATTTCATATGCGATTCAATTTGTCTTTCAGGAGGAAAATCAATTTCTGATGACAATCCTGTGTGCTGCACTGAAAGGCAGAGAGTTCCTGAGTCCTGGGAAAGTTGCTGTTGGAGACGGAGGCTAATCTCGGCAGAATGAATCATTCACACTCTTATTTGGACATCTGTGTTAACATTTTCCCCCCGATTCCTCCCCTCCCTCATAAACTCTGCCCGACTGGTGATGGTTTCATTAGAAGTTTTTGCAGGTGGTTGAAAGTTGAAAGGACAGGAATATGATGACACCAACTGGCCTGAATTTCTTCGTACAGTGACTATGTCAACAGACTTAATTAAAGATGCGTAGAACTTTGTCTTTAACAATAAAATGATTTACAAATATTTTACTTAAAATATTTTACATACTATTTTATATTGTATACATAAACTGCATGATGCAAATGTCAGTTTTGAAATGGTGGATGCATTCATGTCCATATAGTGCTGTAACCATGGTGATGTTGAACTTGACCATGGCAAACGAAAGACACTGCAAACAGTGTGCACAAAAACAATGACTTGAAAGCACAGAATGTCAGATCAATGGAAAGTTAATTAATGAAGTAAGCAGAACTGCCAGATGCTCTTGATTCCTATGGAGCACATGTTCTTCATACTGCTGCAGGACACAAAGAGAGGCTTCTTTTCACGATTCTCTATAGCTTGCACCTCATTTAATCTCATATTATTTTATTAATTTCAAAACGAACAGAGAAAAATAAGTGACTCAACCAATAGGAAAAGGTGTCACAGCTATAAGAAAGATGAAATATGTAGTCTTAAAGGGATAGTTCACCCAAAAATGAAAAATGTTGTTCCAAACCCATAAGACTTTTGTTCATCTTTAGAACACAAATAAAGATATTTTTAATGAAACCTGAGAGATTTCCAACCCAAGCTAATTGAGAAACTTGCCTGTAGCGACATTTCTGTCAACAAAATTATATTATGTTGTTTCTTGCATGTTTTGTGACAATGAAATATCCAGTGAGTGGTGCAAAAGCATGTTGAATTTTATCTAAAATAGAAGAATGTGAATCTGTTAATGTTTTATATGTTGGTCATTGTACAGTTAAATGAAATGTCTGGTGAGTGGCGTTAAAAGATTAATGCTGTCATGTTTAAAAATAATTTATCACCTACACTAAATCCCACCTTAAACCTAACCGATAGTATTAATATAAACAAATGTGAGTTATTATTATTATTTTTATTATTAATTAATAATTAACTGCCTGTGTAATCATAATTTTTGTGAAAATGAATAAAAATTGTTACAAAAAATAGTTATGGCCCAGCAGAACTATACCTACCATGTAGGTAAAGGCCCATTTTTCTAATGATATTAGGTTGGTGATTTCTGTCCCATCCTTGAACGTTCATTCCACCAAAACATTGGCGCTTCAGACAGTTCAGAATAAGATCACTTGATGCACGAGAACAAGTTGGTCCTTGAGAAAGCTCAAAAGTGCTTGTGTGACATGCGAGAACAAACCTCATTGGTTCTTTCATGTCAAGCATGGTTGAGCTTCCATTTACCATATTTGATGTGCTCTATGTGTGTGCTGATCAATGTTTATATGTAAGCAAAAGTCAAAAACAAATGTGTTCATTGTTCATCAAAGTGAGCGTGTCTCTTCAGAAGATAAGCATTAAACCGTTTGATTTATATAGTTTTATTTTTCTTTTACAATCTCTCTATGAACTTTTTAAGCTTCAGTGTTTTGGTGGAATGGACTTCTAGTGGAGGTACAGAATTCACTCGTTTCATCTCTTTAAAGATGTCCAAATGAGTGGGAAGAGGAGAGATGGGACTTTTCATAACATTTGTGATCTCTGTCAAGTTTTTGGCAATACCACATGAGAAATTAGAAGGGGGTTTTCAATCAAGCCTACACCAAAGAAAAGGACACATTAGAGAACACAACAATTTTTTTGAAATATTTTTGATAAAACAAACCACAACTGACCAATGAACACTGCTGAAGGTTGAACAATTACTCGTCACACAAATGTCAGACATGAAAGGCACAGGATTTGGACAAGCCCCTGTATTTGCCATGGCTACCTGGTTTTAAAAAGACTGAACTGGCTTGATTAGACATTGAGGTAATAGATCTGAAGTATCAGCTGGACTCATGAAGCGTATTGTACAAGGCAGTGACCCTCAGGGTTAAAATCCTTTCTATGTTCTTCTATGCAGAAAGGGTTTAGACCTCATAATAGTTCTTTAAAGGGCACGTAATTAACAAGGTCTAATGCCGTTGTCATGCTGTTAAGGCTCAAAAGTTTGCACAGCAAGGAAGTTGGGTTTTAAAATAGACCGCTCAGTGAACATGGGGTCTGATTACAATTATGCGCTACACTTTGCTGATTTGAAATCAATGAGGCCAAATTTCACAGGGGCCCTGTCAAATGGTAGCAACGAGCATCCCAGATCCATTCCCCAATCAAAAATTTTTGCTCTGTATAATTTCAAGCAATCAGATTTCTCCACAGTCATCCAATGCAATCAGGTAATCAGTGGGGCTCATTAACAAGACAAATGGGGTTTAAAGAGTGGGTGCACTTTGTTTACAGGAACTTCCTGTGGAGAAGGCCCCCCTGCCTCTGCCATCTTTGATACGCTGCTGAATGGCTCCATAGTCGCTGTAATTTGGGTCTAGAAAAGGAACTCACAAATTCATGAGATTTCGATCATTTAACATGGTATCAGCTAATGAAGCGATATAGTTAACTGGTGAAGGAATCTTTAAATTGGCTGGATATCAGATAAAAGTGTTTTCTTTATTAAATTCAAATGGTTTCATTAATGCAGTGCATTGTGGGCTTGCATAACAGAGTTTGTCATCATGCACATTAGGAAAAGGCTCTCTATACCATGTTTCCTTTAACCCTCATCCGTCCCTCCCGAGCCTATAACAAAAGTGTCCCTCGTGGGTCAAAATGACCCGAAGGCCAAAAATTATACTAATTTTATTTTTGGTCCAGAAAGCTTATGTTGGTAAATTTTTATTTTTATTTTTTCTAATTTTTTATGTAGGTTTTTTTATTATTTTTTGGTGATTTTTATTTTATTCACATTCAATTCTGGATATTTTTATGAAAATGAGCATATTTTTATAAATTTTCTCACCAAAAGAAAACAAAACAAAGAAAGACACAATTTCTGCATAGTTATACTTTAAACATGATGATCCATCAGGACCTAGGTCACTGAGTGTTTCTGATGCCATCTGGTGGGGAAAAGGTACTTAAAATTGCATTTTATGATTACAGCCACTAGAGGGGCCTATTGAATCCTATGGAAATTCTTAAAGTGTGACGTGTGAAGTGACGTGTGGCCAAGTATGGTGACCCATACTCAGAATTAGTGCTCTGCATTTACCCATCCAAAGTGCACACACACAGCAGTGAACACACACAAACCGTGAACACACACCCGGAGCAGTGGGCAGCCATTTATGCTGCGGCGCCCGGGGAGCAGTTGGGGTTCGGTGCCTTGCTCAAGGGCACCTCAGTCGTGGTATTGCAGGTGGGAGAGAGTGCTGTACATTCACTCCCCCCACCTACAATTCCTGCCGGTACGAGACTCGAACCCACAACCTTTGGGTTATGAGTCCGACTCTCTAACCATTAGGCCATGACTTTAAATGAGCCAAACAAGGGAAATATTTAAAACTACACCAAATTGAGGCTTCATTAAGCTTTAAGATATATCTCAAGGCTTTCAGATATATATCAAAACATAAACATAAAACATAAAAAAAAAGAAAAAAAAAGAAATTGATACTGATTTTGAATCGAAATACACTTTCATAAATATGTAATAAATATAAAAGATACATTTAAAAATATAAATATGATATAAACTCATTGGTCTCCACCCCATCACTCAAATTTAACTGTGTTAGCTTTTCCCAGCAGAAACATCATACATGCTATAATGTGTTTCAATGGGAGTGTGTGTGCCATGTGTGTGTGTGTGTGCCTGTGTGTGTGGGTATGAGAGTTTTTTGTGCATTGGGGACATTCTGCAGTCTCAGCCCTTTGCTTGGGTATGCATCCTTGCTGGATTGTGTCAGATTTTATATAGTAAAAAAAAATTGCTGTTTTTTTCGGACATTCCATTCATTCCTATGGCCGGGTCAAAGGGACACTTTTGTAAAAAAAATTATTACACCTTATTTTATTACACATAGAATCCTCGAATCGACTCAAATTTTGTTGTGTGTGTGCTCCATGCTCAAGTGTGACAAAATGAAACAAAAAAAATCTGCAGTTTTTTCATAAATTCCATGCTTTTCCAGTGGTGGGTCAAAATGACCCGCGAGGGACACTTTTGATACTTTTTTTATAGCACCCACTTAAACTGCTCGAATTCACTAAAAGATGTTTTCATGTATTCCCGTTTCAAGTGTGACAAATGTAACAAAGTCTCATACCACAACGATCAACGCTCGATTTTTTAAAAAATCTTTAAAAATTAGTTTTGGATCAAAATGACCCGAGGGACGGATGAGTTAATTGCTTTCACCATGAATCTAAAAAAATGAAGAACACTAAGAAAAGGTGTCTTTCATTTGCCCTTTTGAAACTGAGAGAATGATATTTTGGCCTAAACTACCTTTTCTCTCAGTGGACACAAACTGTCATTACCACAAATTTAAATGCCTGTGGAAATAATGAACGGAGACAATGTGAACATAACAAAGACAACAACAAAAAATGAAAAGGAATAGGCTTTAATTTTGGCCCTTCGGGAAACATGGAGCGAATCTAATTAAGCTCATCCTGAAATGAAACACTCAGGTCACGCCGGTTTCTCATCTCGGTCCCTTAACTGCCGGCTTTTATTTGAGGTGTACAGTTAATAACAACGTCCAACCTCAGAGAGAGGAAGTCATGCTCACAAAGACCACGTGGCCATTAGAAACCTGACATGCTGTATAGGTATTAGATTAGATGCAGCTTTAACTGCCAGACGGCAGTCAAACTGGCTGAATTGCAGAAGTCGTCCCTCAAGTAGTCCTGATTAAACATGAATCAACGAGGAGCGGTGCTGATTCTACCCAAGGTGATTTGAAGTGCTTAATTAAACATAGACTATACCAAGATAGCTCAATCTAAGAGCTGTCAAGTCTTAAACCAGGACGAATATCGTACACCTCATGCATCATATTTGCAGACGGATCTATCTCGACTGGTAATATCTGATTTGCTCACTCTTATCTACACTTTACCAGACCTCAGATTGTTGAGCTATCTTTCATTTTGTTCATTGTGTGCGGGGAGGTAATTGGCCGCAGATAAGCGGTCTCCCTCCCGAGCATTCCGAAAGCAATCTTCTTGGACACGGCTTCTATCCTGGGTCATTTGGCTGACCAGGGATGTTTAAAGCTTTTGGATGCCTTGCTTCAGATGAGTCCACTCAGCTCTGGCCTGCCACTCCTAGCCAGATGCCCCAATCTTTCAATCAACCATCCCATTTACTGCCGCAAAGCACCACTGCCCAGCATCGTTTACTGACAGCAATGGCGCGACTATCACCTACTGCTGAAAATATCTTCCGCATTGGGCCTAATAACTCACGTTGATCTGGATGAGCGAAAGGAGTGCATCAGGATTAAGCATGTTGATGCAAAAATTTGGTTAGAAAAGATTGTGGTTTCGTCAGGAAGGCCGAATCTGATCCATTAAACATTCAACTGAAAATAAAATATTGTTGCATTTTTTTTTCTGGACATTGATATATCAACATAGTTAACCAATCAGAGAAAGAGAATCAATGTTTCCATGGCAACACTAGTTAGGAATAACGGGGAATAATTGTCAATCATTTGTCACCACCAGTCTAAATTGTTTTGATATTAGGTTGATATCTAATTTGCATTTTTAATTTCTCTGCAGATGATACACTCCCTGGTTAATGAGCAATTAATTGGTGACAAATTCAAATTTAATATCAAATATGGAAAATGCCATGGCTTGACAGAGAACAAATAAAACATTTGCTGGTTCTTTCCTTCACAGAATATAAAAGATAAAACTTAATTTCAGAGGTCGACTGAGCAGTTGCACTGACAGTTTCCAAAACAAAGGCACTAAGTGAAAATGTCATTGTGCTGCATCATTGGGCTACTTGACATTGAGTCACTCAAAGGTGAAAACCCTGCTGAAGCATTTTTGAGACTTACACATAGCAAATGAGCAGTTTCTGTGGCTTATAGCGCCTTCAAAACACCTCATTTCTGTTGCATAATCACACAGCACAATAAACAGAGTAAAATTCCATGTGCCATGAATTCAAACTTTTTTAAAAGCCTCTCAGTCATACAGTTCTTTCCTTTTGTCCCCTTTTAAAATGTCTCCTAATTCCATGAGTTCCTTTTCCTGGCTCCAATTGGATAATGGATGTAAATAGGCCTTATACATCTAATATGACTAGGGACTGAAAATAGAGAGTAAGTGCCTTTTTATAAAGGCTTATACTGAGGGAGAGCTTTTGATTGCAGGAAATGGAGATCTTATCTCTTGTGTTTGCCTGGCAAATGCCCGCACACTGTAATCTGGATTATTTAACTAAAAAGCCTATACGTTCCCTTTTAGACAAAATGGATTAATCTTTGTGAAGTGTATGTGAAGTATTTCCATTATACACACTCAGACTCTCGCCGACATATTTTGGCTTGATATTGCTAGAGTATGTTCACTGGCTGCCATTGCCAATGTTTTATGTGGAGAAACAAAATAACTCAACATCTCTTTTCATAGCACCTACTGCTTTATACATCTATCCATCCATCCACCATTCATCTATCATAAAGTCTCCATTTATTTTATATATATTGTATTATTATATTTATTTATTTATTTATTGTAAACAGTGCTTTGGAGGCATTGTGTTTATGGATAGAACTAACTTTGAGATAAAATATGTTTCATGAGCAACAATCCTCAAGCAGCTTTATTATCCATTACTATCCATAGCTTTATTGCAGCACTAGAACGATAATTAATTTTTCGCTCTATTAAAAACATATTGGCGAAACCCGGACCTGTAAAGTTACAAAGTAATGCTGCATAAACACAGTCCTTCTACATTCTCTCTCTTACTTGACCTCTCAGGTTAAGGGCTACATGGAATATGCCCATGTGACGTGCTGTTTAGAATTATTGGTGTGTTACAATTGTTGAAATGGTACCCTAAACACTTTAAATCACCTCCATTCATGTACAGTTATTTATTTATTAGTTTATTTATTTTTTGCATCTGACTGTAGCAAGAAGGGAGAACTTTGAGCACGTAAACAGTTGATTGGGATGGTTCTACATTTAATTATATATATGTATATATGTACATATATGTTATATATGTAAATCTCAAAGAAGTGATTTGGGCCTTTCTAATGCTATCTACTATCACCCACTCTTGCTTCTGCTTCAGGGCACGTTTTCCCCTCGCAGTCTTCCTCTGATCACTCCTCTTGTTTTGACTTTTGGCTGTTTAGGAGACAAAGAAGTCTTGTGCTGCACTTCGTGCTGACAACCTCACTTGCTTCATTTTGAATCGGCTTAGTATTCAGTGACCTTTTCATTTTGGGCTGTTTTTGTGCGCATCCATCTCTTGGGATTATCTCTATACAGATTGTTTGTGTGCGAGTGTTTGTACATACGTGTCGGGAGGGAGGTGGGATAGGAGAATTATTTTAGGCTGTTATCATTCTAATGGTATTGGGGGAAGTGTCTTAGTTCAAAACAAGATCGATGTGAATTAGCGTCCCCTTGGAGATCTGGGGACAACAACAGCACCGAAATCATTTTGTCCTTGTCACATGTTTTCACTCAGAGGGAATGAAAAATGTTCTCCTTTCGTACATAGAAATGAAATCCGAGACAGTAGATAATCTCATAAATATGTGTTGCATTTCATGCCCAATTCTCAGGCTTATAGAGAGCGAGTGAGAGAGGAGGAGCAGAAAAGGAGTTAGAGAGAGAAGGTCTTTGTTTCAGGCTTGGCTGACAGGAAGTGGTGGCAGAGGGACAGTCAGGGACACTCATCCCTGGGAATAAGGAATGCTGGAAGACACGGTATCCTTTTTTGATCAGACCGCGCTGATGGATCGGTTGGAGAAAGGCAAATAGGGATAAGACAGACCCTTGATGACAGCAGACCAATTTTGATGTCCTTTTAACTCTCATTGTGGTGCGTCTCGTTTGAGCTGACGTTTTTGAGCAGCATGGGAAAATGGCCTTTAACCTGAGTGGAGAATCAGTGAAACCACAAAACAGACACACAGAGAAAAAGACAGAGAACAGGGTGGGCTGCTTTTCACAACGTAGAATATTCACAGAATTTCTACAAGACATAACAGCTTTCAGGGGGCAGAGAGGAGCTGATCGAGTCTCCGACGCTGGTTTTGCTGGTGGTTTAACAAGATAAAGCTTTCATTAAGATCGCAGCACAGGGCAGAGGTGACTGTCTTGTTGCCGTGGTCGAAGAGTGAGTTTCCTTGTTTGTCTGCAGTCCTGGCTGTGATTAATGCTCCTGCTGTCCACTTTAAGCAGGGCCTTCGAGAAAAACACTGAGAGAAACAGAGTTGGAAAAAGAGAGAGAAAAGGAAGAATTTATGTTCCTGTCAAATTTCCTTTCTCCTCCCGTTTCTGAAAACAGCAAGGTTCTGAAATGAGACGATAGCTTTCTCTCAGCTTTGCGCAAAAATAAAGAACAAGGACAGCGGGTTTTCAATGGAAAATTATTAATTCCAAAATGCCAAACCATGTGCAAAGTGTTGCATTAGTGCAGCGTCCGGTTCCATATTGAATGTAACCCTAAACTCAAAGGCCCCGAGCCCTCCTCCATGTTTATAATGCATTAGTGGAACAAACTCTTCACTGTACTCTATTTACAAATCCCAGCAGGTCATGGATTAGTTGCAGATGTGGCTATGAAACGGCTCCGACCAAATTCATACCACAGTAATAAATGTTATGTTGGTCTAAGGTCTTTTTTTTAATATTTTTGTTTGAACTGATTTTGATGGGGTGCAGGAAATGAGAGAATACAGCTCACTGTACAACGTTTATATTCCTCAGATTAGCTCTGCACTCATCTACATGTAAAACAAAGGTTATTAACTTGCTAGGCTAAAAGCTTTAACCAACATTTATTTATCTTGTGTGAGCAGATTCAGTCATTTGTCTTTGAACGCGGCAATTATTGCTTTTTACTTTGGCTCACACAACACACGCTCACAGTCTCTCTTCATTTAAACGATTTGGATGAGCACTCAAGAACTCTTAGACAGAGCAACCTGAATTGATTTTCTCAACTAACACCTTGTAGCGAGGGAGATGTTACAACAAACAAATGCACTGCTCTTGTCAGAGTCACATCCTAGCAAATGCATCTTCATTTGCGGTGATGTAAGAACAACAGTCCTGCTTACAAATGTAAGAACAAGAAGTAGAGAAGCTAAACAAGAGTTAAAGTCTTACGGTCTGTTTACATGACTGGACACTGGTTTGTGCTTTTTTGTCACTCTGTCCCCTCCAGCCTCTTACACGTGATCAGAGAGACAAGTGGCCTGCCGTTGGCAGGTTCATGGACAAAGGAGACTGTGTCTGGGGTGCAGGAAGGCCTTCTGCCGGAGC
This sequence comes from Sinocyclocheilus grahami, assembly GCF_001515645.1. Lineage (NCBI taxonomy): Eukaryota > Metazoa > Chordata > Actinopteri > Cypriniformes > Cyprinidae > Sinocyclocheilus > Sinocyclocheilus grahami. The sequence continues at coordinate 351,900 of NW_015505796.1, read as the reverse complement.
TATCAGCCGGCCCATTGTTAGGCTCTCGGGTGCATTAGGATCATCGTAGCTCTCACTTTGTCTGAGAGAGAACAGTAAATGCATTTAACTTCCAACAGAACTCTGGACATGTCAGTCACCCCTGGAACGCCATTTACTTCCTGCTCCCTTTTCCAGACAAGTAAATAAACTATGGCTATGCCCAAAACTTGAAAAATGCTTCTCAGGTGGTATAAGGAAGTTGGAAAGCACTAAAGCACGTCCAATTCAAACATTCATGGTTAATTAATCCTGTCTACTAAGGTGCCTTTATCTGGTTGACAAAAGGTACAGGTGTATTCTTCACTCCCTACAACATGGGTTTCACACTTTTTTTGATACCATGTACAGTACCCTCAAATATTAAGGCATTAAAAATAAATGCAGCTTCATGTATAAAGTCCAACAAATTTTTGTATCTAATCTGGTAAAGAATGATATGATTTTAAAATAATAATTGAATGAAAAAGTAACATTATTTACCTTTAATTTTAACTTTTATTTTTAAATGCATTTAAAACTTTTATTTTAAATTTTAACTTAAATGTTTTTATTATTATTATTCATTTTTTACAAAATTTTCCAACTTTTACCACAGCTGGCACAAGTTGCCAAACAAGACATTTTAATAGTTTGCCGTTTACACTATGATGGAGTCACAATGCAGTCATATTTTGACTACCTCTGAATGTGGTTGTAGTAATCGGATTACAAACAGCTCTATTCAATACTGTCACACCTGTGATCGGATCACCAGAGCTGGATCTTAATACCAGATGTAAACGAGGCCCATGCATGATCTTTATGGAACTTTTTTTTATCAACTACTGGTGCATTACATCAAAAAAGCAACATTGTTCTCTAAAAATAAGTTCTCTGGTATTTATGCAACAGCCTGCGTGAGTATTTCAATATTGCAATCAAACAGCTCTATTCAATACTGTCACACCTGTGATCGGATCACCAGAGCTGGATCTTAATACCAGATGTAAACGAGGCCCATGCATGATCTTTATGGAACTTTTTTTTATCAACTACTGGTGCATTACATCAAAAAAGCAACATTGTTCTCTAAAAATAAGTTCTCTGGTATTTATGCAACAGCCTGCGTGAATAGTAGAAGTAGAAGGCCAAGATTCAAGTAAACATGAGAGGGAAGTTTGGCTGGAAGTGAGCTGAGCCCTAATCCCACTCTCTACCTCCTCATCCCCTTCCTCCAGGGACCAAAACTCAGACCTGCATTCCTCTCTCTAATGCTCTACTTAATCAGTCGGTGTGCAAATATGAAACGTACAGTATACTGGATTCGACCCAACGCTGATGAGAGCGTAAGTCACGTTCTGTCAGACCCACACTAAAGGCAGAGGTTTACACTAATGCGTGATTTACAATGACTTCACTGCCCCGTTTCAGATGGTAGACAAGCATGATCCTCAGACAGAACTCGGGGGAAATGTCAGCCCCCACAGCTAAAAACAAAGTCACATTTGAATGTGGCCGATCAAAGGCCCCTTGTGGTTTGTATCCACATCCTGAAGTGGAGACAGTGATTTACACAGTGTGTCTATCAGTTGTTTGGGACTGGCGGTTAGTCGCCGGTGTGCTGATGACAGGCATGCTGTGTACAACATTACGCTATAAATAGATCTTTAAAGCAAAGTGACCACGCGCTGGAGCTCATACGTATCTGTCGCTTGTTAAATGGCCACAAAATGACCTGCCACTAAAATGGAAATATGCTCCACTTCACCAAACGGTAAGGTCAGCTTATAGCCTTGTTTTCAAAAATCTGTAAGTGATTTTGAGGTGCACGACAGATTGTCAGCTACTCTCTTCCAGCCATAATGCATTATGCTTTTGAGCACCTTACAATAGTAGGTGATTTATCTTTACGGATTTGGCCATTTTCCTCCGCATCAAATTCCTGCTGTCAAAGAGAGCAGGACAATGCTGGGAAATAAAATGCTGTGGCATAAATAAGGCTCCAAATTTATATCCTCTGCTTCTAAAAAGCAATCGGGGCTCCTAGTGAGATCAGGACACTAGTGCAAAAGTCTCCTTCAACTCACATCCTCGCAAACTTTTCTTTACTCCATTTGGAAGACAAATCACTGGCCGGTCAGATTTCACAGCACTTTTCAAAAGGCTCTGAAGCTGCTCTGAGCAAGCGGTTCTCAGAAAGAAAGCAACTTTGATTTGAGACACCTGTCTGCGCTTCAAGCTGTTCTGATTTGGTCGCATTTCAGGTTTCAGTGAATGATACACACAGGTTTTGATGTCTCAACCCCACCCTAATTGTTCCTGCTGCTAACATCAGTTATGTTATATTATCTTACCAGTCAAGGCAGTTTGCAGTTACAGAATACGGGGGTAGCCCGCCGACTGAACCTGACACCCAGAAGCATTGTCGCTCAGGGTAAGTCACACCTCTTTATTGTACGGGAAAGATGGGAAGAGGTTGAAGGAGTCTCAACTTTCTCCAGCTGGAGGATTCCTGCAGGCCCTTGAGACGTGAGCACAATGACACCAGAGATGTGATTCATGAGCACATAATGCAGTCGTCCAGGCTGAGTGTGAGTCAGTGATCACCTGGAGTGTTTACATCTGTGTGAGAGCAAAAGTTCAAGAGTCATATCGATATCACCATTGAGCTAAAAGCAGGAGGTCCATTAAATGACAGGTGGATTTTTAATACAACTTCCCCAAAACATTTTTTTTATATCATCATTGATAATTAAGCAACACAGTTATTTTAAGAAAAATTAAAGTCTGTCTAAAACACTGGGTCAGAAATCACCCATTCACATATATGAATCTGGCAAATTGCACCTTCCACAGATATTTTGCTCTTCATTTAGTCATCCTCATGATGTTCAAAATGTACAGAGCAGGGCCTATGTCTGTTTTTCCTGTGAAACAAAATGTTTGCCCATTTCCATACTACAGAAATGTCTTCTTTTTTTTTAAATAACCATCTTATATATATATATATATATATATATATACTACAAAACATATGACATTAGTTATTTAAAAGTCACATTTATCATGTGTGAATTTTTTTTTTCGAGATTTTTAGGGAACCTTGGCATAACAAACCCCTGACCTAGAGCACCACACGAGTCAGGACTGTCAAAAAAATGTCACAGTCTTTTTTCTTTTCTGTCTCGGAAAGTTGCTCTCAGTGCTATTTCATATTTGTGAGTATTTTTAATGAACAACTAATATGGAAAACATGGCAAGCATGTGGATATTCCAAGCTAAACTTTAACGGCAAGGCTCTTTCATGCTCAGCTGTCCTGTTTTACATATTTGACTTTTCTGACATGGGTCAAGACTTTGAAAAGAGAGAAACTAAAGCGGGTTAATTTAACTTGGCAACAGGTTAAATCAAGCTATTCAATAACAGCCAACTTCACGTTGGTGAGCAGGGCCAGCCAGCAGTGTCATGGAATGTTTTTAAGTGGCCAGCTTTGATGTCTGCTGTGCGGCAGAGACTGCGCCCTCTATGTACCCTAACATTTGTGCTTCTAACTCCCTCGCTCCGTGGCCTCTGTGATAGTCATCGTATGAAAGGGAGAGCGATAAATACAAAGAGAAAGGAATAGAGAGCGAGCGAGAAGGAAAGAGAAAGGACTGTAGAGCATTGTAATTAGTTGCACCTGTTTCCTTTAACACAGCTCCGGTTTCTCTGTACAAACGCATGTAGATTAGGCATCAAAGTGCCTCTCTTCAATGCCCCCTTTGTTGGCAGTTGTCAGGGAAGCAGCCTCCAGAAATGTGTGACCCGAGCAAAGCTCTGGAACTCAAGCACAGAGAACCCACAGCCATGTGTCCTCTCCACAGCAGGAGAGTGAGCTTCTAAAGAGCTGCTGGGCCACTGTTAGACTTTGTTCAGTTCTGTAATGACATGTGGATACAGTCCTGATTTGTTGAGGATCTGAGTGAGTGCATTTTTAAAAAAGTTGTTCTGCTGGGCCATAACTTACTAGTAAAAGTTACTTTCTGGTTAAAAAAAGAAAAGAAAAGAAAAGTATCCTAAATTAAAGTTATCTCTGTATGGTATTTCAAGGGACGGTATAGTACATTTTCATCACTTGCCTCACATGGAATATTCATACCCACAAGGCATACTGCAGTATTTGCACAATTTGTACATTTATAAATGTTCATCTATTTTTCTCTTTAATTGCTCTATTTACGAGTGATTTTATGAGTTCTAATTTCTTTAGAGTTTGCAGAAAGAATATGTCATTGCCAGCAATTACTGCTGCATACTGTATTGTTGTGCCTTTGATAAATAAACTTTGGATGCGTACCAATTCATATACTATCCATCTTCTGTAATGCAAGATTATAATTAGTGGGTCTCCAATTATAGCATGTTGAAAATAGTACACTAAAGATGTCCTAATGGTATATTATTTTCAGTGCATCATGCTTTTTCAACTAGAAGTGCAGTTTGTGATGCTTCTATTTCAGCCATTTTAGTTGCATAATAGTGGCAAAGATCCAAGGCAAAAGAGAGCAACTAAGCAAATAAAAAACATTTT
>NW_015505796.1:331824-347009 GCF_001515645.1 Sinocyclocheilus grahami | reverse complement strand
AATAATATTATATATATATATATATATATATATATATATATATATATATATATATATATAAGTAACAATATATTTTAGTATGTAGTACGGTAGGATGAAATAATTTAATCTACTTGAATGAAACAGTCCAGAAATTAGACATTTTTTAGTCCACCAACGGGAGGGTTTGGTCCGTTTAATTGTTTATTTTGCCTCACAAATGGCAAATAAATAAATAAATAGGAGGAGAGGGGGAAAGGGGGAAAACAAGAAAAAAACACATGAATATAGCTTTTTATAAATACTGCAAACTCTACAGAACTCACTATAAAATATTTTAGCAATACAGGAAAAACATCAAGTACGTACATAGAATTAGAAAAATACTGGACCCTCAACAAACACGTGTGATGTTTCGCTTTGGAAATATTACAGATTCAACAAGGAAGCAGTGACACCTAGCGGCTGACGAGCGTAAGTACCAGAGAAGCTCATTATTCAATTTCCAAGGTGGTCATTTCATCTTTCAAATGTAAGAGTGTGAGGAATTAGAGATTCAGAGCTTGTCTTAATGAATATTCAATCTACGTGGTACAAACATTGTACTTTTCTTATGCACATGAAAAACGGCATGATTGGGTCTAATCTCTCCTACACTAGTTCTCATTGATTAAGAGAACCCATAATTTGCATGGGTCATAATTTAGTTGATGGCTGGTTTTGTTCTAACATGCACAGTGCAAACAAATCAGCCTGTTCTTAAGAAACAAATATGCTCGACATAAGATACACGCGCGTAATTTAGTAATTTCACATGAAAAATAGGGAGCGTGACACCATCATAGCAAGCTTGCTCCAATTTTTAGCCTAGATATCATGCTGTCGCCAACTCTGGCGTCACCAAGGTGATGTAAGGCTACATTCCAAAATGCTGATTCTGTGTGAATGGCACCCGAACAGGGTGGCAAAAAGTCTACGACACCTCAATGAAAAATCCTCTATGAAATAGATGCTTTCATATTTTAGAAATGTTATGTTTAAACTCTATTTCTGAATGATTTTGAACTTGATCAGGCCGGTTGCCTAATAATTGGTGGAAACTGATAACAGGTTTTGACACAAAATCTGAGCAAGTCTTTTTAATAATGAATGAAAATCAACAGAATAAAAAACAAGGTACTTTTACTTCTATAAATCAAAATGTGTATTTGCACTTTTTATTCTTTTAAACAAGTGTAAATTTTAAACTCATTACACATGTATATGAGGGATCCAAATGGCATCTGTTTTGTAGAATGACCCTTAAGAACAGAAAAGGAAATAAGACAAAAGCCAAATACCATTTGAAACATGCTAACAATTGAGCAAGATCTGATGCAGGCCTTCAACCTGTGACCATACAAATCTGCACAGGTACACTGACAGCACTGACAACAATAAGGAGTCACAAAAGAAGAGGGAGCAGAGAGGTAAATCATTTACTCCATTATCTGCACTGTAAAGCTCATCAGATTGAATTGCTGATTGCATCTTTCTTTGCCTGCTAGGTCCTTTACCTCCCTGAATTCTGCATTAACCCTAAAAGGGACGATGTATCCTGTGGGATACAAACAGTTGAGTGGCTGTGGGGAGAGGCTGTGAAAGTGTAGGTCTCATTTCTTGGTTTCATGCTGAAAGGGTGTTTGTTGTGAATATTTAGATCTAGTGACTTTGTTCATACATTCTTTGTTTAGCTCACAGGCAGCATTTAAAAACATCATGGCCACCTGTTGTGGGAAAATACTCACCCTCGTATACAAGTTGGTGTATTTCACATATTTCCAATATTTGGAGGGGACTTGTTAACTCGTTATGTTTATTTTGAAATTTAAAGGGGTCCTATTATGCTTTTTCACTTTTTTCATTTTAGTCAGTGTGTAGTGTGTATGTTTGGGCATAAAAAAATCTAGAAAGTTACAAATCTCAAATCTCAAACTTTTCAAGAACTACAACGAACGGCTCGTTTGGACTACAGCGTTTGTTTTCCGGGCTTTGTGATATCACAAAGTGGCTCATTGGAATATCATTACAAATAATTCTCGCCTACGGAGATTCGGATGGTTGGGGGTCGGGGGTTGAGGAGGGGCGAGGTTGTGGTTAGAACGCTTGGTTGAGTGAGTGCATCAGACGAGACGACGAAGAAGAAATGCTGCTGCAGAGTTAGTGCATCAGAGAAAACGAAGAAGAAGAGCTGCAGTGCTGCAGCTTCAAATTTTCGACATGTCTAAAACAATTCTTACGACGTAGCTGGGCGCCGCGGACAAACGCCGAACGGCGCCGCTGGTGTGCCCACACTCATAGAAAATAAAGTATTTTAATTTTAAAGACGTGGCGCGACCCTGCACTTCTCGTCCGGTGCGCGACCACCTGAAACACCTGTTTTTTTCACCTCCGTGCCTAAACGTCTTTGTTTGGGCTTCTGAAAGTGGATGATGTCAGGAAACAGTGGTTGCAATTTATTTTTTAACTCTGTTCCTGAGCATTATAACCCTATTTGCTATTGTGTGCTGCGCATTTTACTGAGGACAGCTTCCACAACAACAGGGAGTAAAGTGCCAGATTCGCCCAAAAGTTTTTGTTGAAAGACAGAGCAAGGGGCATGACAGTAATGAAACACTGTCTAAACTGTTCGCCAATCACAACACACTGGGACAGCTAACCAATCACAACACATTTTGTGTTTCGGAAGGTGGACCTTCATCAAAGCCGGAACTAATGGAAACCGTTTGTGCCAGCCTGGGGAGAAAGGTGTTTTAATAATGTAAATTATGACAAACAAATTTGATTTTTACGAAGAAGCAGAAGTCACACATGTGCAATAGAAAGCCAGAATGCCTTGCCGTTCCATAGCAGATTTTGCTGAAAGTCCCTATGTTTGTATCTCAGGGGATACGTCGCCATTTTAGTGGTATAAATCAAGATATTTTTAACATATAGACTTCAGACTTTGTAGCCTGTTTCAGAAAATCAGTTCAATACTTAAAATCTTAATAACAATAATTAATAATTGATAGTCAGTCATTTAATCATTAATAATTTAGTTACCAATAATGAATTTAGTTTTAGGTCAACAATATATGGATTTTTTTTTTCAGGCATGTGTAAATGCACACACATATACATATGTACAAGCAAGTACAAAATATATAGTTTGCATGTGTGTTTTTGTTTAGTATTGTACTTTATACATCAGTGTTCTATGACTCATATATGCAATTCATTGCAATTCAGTGATTATTGAGAGATATAAAAAACAAATACACCTTTCTCAAAATCCTGTTGTGCCATATTCGACATTTACTTTTTAACATGAAAAAAATAAATAATCTCAGTTTATACAAACTCAGTTTATACCCTCAAAGTGGCGACATATCCTGGGGGATACAAACATTCAAATCAAACATTAAAGTCAAGATTCCAAAAAAAAAATTAAATCATGATTTTTCCATGTTTTATAGAAACGACCTAAAATCTAAAAAGCAATTGGATAAAAACAAATTGGTAAGACCAAAGCCTTAATCATAGACGTCAAAAAATACTCATCATGATGTTTATATTGAAATGTCTCTATGTTGTTTACTTCAATTTCTTTCCTAGTGAGCAATCAGATTTTTCCAGTACCTGTGTCATTCGCCTCATATAGTAACCAGTCAAACCACGTCTTGCATGTTTAGTTTTTCCTAATTATCATTCCACATCATGAGAACAACTCCCTTAATTACTTTTTTTAGCTTGCATAGTCAAGGAAGCCTAAACGCCCCCTAGATCGGAAATAATGTGCTAGTTTCCTTGGTTCTCTGTTGACTTGGAACTTTTTATCCCCCCACCTTCCAATTTAGATCACCATGTTTCCATCAGATGAAGGTGTTTTCACAGCAAGCAAAATAAATCCCTTTAGCCAAGTGCTCAGAGGTCTTGTCTTCTGTCCTGGAGAGTAGGGGGTCAGTATTTCTCCTCCTCTCTGCACTGTTTGTTTTATGGAGCACCAATTTCAAAACACCGCGGCCAGTTTTACTCCACAGCTCAGCGATCTCCTCTGGTCTACCCAGAAAAAAACCTTCATTAGTTGAATGAGGTCATTATTTTGACTGATTTAGAGGTTATTTCAGCACAGAGACTCGCAGTACTAGTCTAATGGTGGTGAGCTTTACTTTTTGACCTTATGTAGGCAGGTTCGTTTCTTCCTATTATTAAAAATACAGCCAATCATGTCACACTCATCCCCCTGTAATTTTACAAATAGGGAAGTTAAATACACCAGTTAGTGTATTTGAACCTGTAAATCGCTTATTTTGCTAAAAGCTTCTTGAAGACATCATGACAACAAAGTCTTCCCTGAAATGCTAAACTTATTCCCTGGAAGGTCTGCATCAAGGTCCAGACATCCATTTGCACACAGTGACTTAAACCGTAATGTCATTTATGCAAGAGAACAGAGAGAGGGGCACGAATTGCCAGGTCTAAAGTAAAGAGCTTTATTTAAAGCTGCCACCAGCTGAAAGCCGGTGTAGCTCTAATTGGCCAATCTGTATTCTTAATGGTAATGCCCCATTCGTTTGGTCCATTTGGCTCAGTACAGGTGCATTAATGGGGCTTGTTGAACAGTTCCAGCTGAGCTAATTCGATGAGAAGGACAGATCAGTGAACACAATACTCCCTCTTGTGGAAGAAGAAAAAAATGACCAGAATAGCTGATGGACATAGTAAATAAGTACATGCTGCATTTAATACAAGACAGTATATATTAGATCAAAAGTGAAAGAAAGAAAGAAAGAAAGAAAGAAAGAAAGAAAGAAAAGAAAGTTCCTTCATAATTAATCTAGATTATGACAGTATATTTTAATTTTTTCATTTATTTAAATGCCAATATCACACAATTTCAATATCACACATATCTGGATCATTATGTATAATGGGTGTCTTTTCCAGTTTCATATTGGTAAATATGGTGATTATGCTAATCCTGGTAAGATTTTAAACATTCTATTAAACAACTGAATTGTTGAATTTGAAGTGTTAATCAATTGCACCGTGTCATTTCAACTTAAACTGATATATTTTAATATACAGTATGTTTGGATGTAATTATACTCTCACAAAGGTAATAGGGTTTACAGTTTATTTTAACATTAAAAGCCTTTTGTTCGAGGTTGTGAAACTGAAAGCTGGCAGAAAATTTGATGTTAATTTATAAATTTTTCAGTTTTTTGCTATACAAAATCAAGATAACAGAGTTGACATTTTGAGATTGTCACCTTACAATGAACAAAATATGAGATAAAACAAAAGGATAACAGAAGTGACAAAGTGCTTAAAGGGATAGTTCACCCAAAAATGAAAATTACCCCATGATTTACTCACCCTCAAGCCATCCTAGGTGTATACGACTTCCTTCTTTCAGACGAAAACCATTCTCTCTTATACGCACGTATCACAGTTAGCGGAAGCTAGAGATTATGGTTTATAAAGTTTTAAATATGGATATTTTTCTTACACAAACGCATCGCTTCGCTTCAGCAGGCCTATATTAACCCCCCGGTGCCATGTGGAGTACTTTTTATGATGGATGGACACACTTTTTTGGGCTTCAAAATCTCGACCCCCATTCACTGCCATTATAAAGCTTGGAAGAGTCAGGACATTTTTTTTTTAAATATAACTCCGATTGTACTCATCTGAAAGCCTCATATACACCTAGGATGGTTTGAGGGTGAGTAAATCATGGGGTAATTTAAATTTTTGGGTGAACTATCCCTTTAATTATTTGCCTTTGAAGAATGTGCTTTTTGAAAGGATGATAATGTTATGATGACTGGAAAGGGACAAGTTCAGTCGTGGCCACAACATATGCCTTGTCCAAATACCCACACTTGCAGTCTTTGCACTTGACTACTTATATGATGTATTTCCTGCATTTGGCCCAAGTATCAATTGTATTAGATGAATGCCACTTTATTGGGAAAAAAACCTACCTAAAGCATACACAACACTGTATTATTAAGGCGTTTTATTTCCACTTTTCAAATATTTACTTAATTTTTATTGAAAATAAATTTCTTTCTGATCTGGTACACTCTTAAAAATAAAGGTGCTTCAAGCGATACCATAGAAGAACCATTTTTGGTTCTGCGAAGAACCATTTAGTCAAAAGTTCTTTAAAGAACCATCTCTTTCTTACCTTTTTGTAATCTGAAGAACCTTCTTTCGACACAAAGAACCTTTTGTGAAACAGAAAGGTTCTTCAGATGTTAAAGGTTCTTTATGGAACCATTTAGACAAAAAGGTTCTTCTATGGCATCGTGAAGCGACTTTATTTTTAAGAGTGTATGTGATGGGAAAAGAAGAAGCATGAGTTTGACAAAAGTCAAGATCGAACTCGGGTCGACTGCGTCAAAAGCAAACAGCTCACGTTTTACTTGCTGCGCCACTGATCCTTCGTAAATGCAAGTGTCTTTTGCAGTGCTGTAAATCAAAGCCAGGCATTGGTGGACGGAGTTAATGAAAATAGCCTCTGCCAACAAATTGGTCTATTTGCCCTTAGAGTAATACACTCCATTTCTTTTTAGAGCTGCTTGACAGTGGAATTGAATTCTATTTGCATAATTGAAATATTTGTATTTATACATTTTATTTATACATTATATTGCTGCAATATTATTATTATTTAATATCTTTGAAAGAATCTGTGCTGTATAAAGTGCTATAAAGATAAAAGTGACGTCATTTGATGATCGGAAACGTGCTGTAGAGATTAAAGTACAATTTATGTCCTACTAACGATACTGTTTTTAGATACACTGAGATAGTTTGTAGTTTACATGTATATGTATATACATACAAACACAAGTGTTACATTTATAATTACTATTCCCCACCTCCAGTTCACTCACGCGTTTGAAGATGAAACGTCACATGGAGCGCATTGCGTTCTGGGAAACAGTATCCCATGCAGCGTCTTCAGATGCATACATCAAATTTCAGCCAATGTAGCAGGTAATCCGGGCATTCCATGCATACAGAAAATTCACATACTATTCACAGTATACACACGGCATACTGCAATATAGTATGGTAGTATGCAATTCCGAACAGCTTCTGTACTGATTTCAGTGTACTTGAGTTATATTTAGCAGATTCTGGTGAATATAGTAGGTCATCCGGGTATTACATGCATACAGAAAATTTGCATACTATGCACAGCATACATACTGGATACTACAGAAATAGTAAGAGTAGTATGATAGTATGGCATTTCGAACACAGCCACTGTCTTTGTCATTCTTAATTCAAAATAAAATAAGCAGAATGGTAACCGGGTTGATGGATAATCTGAACAGACAAGGACAAAGGGTTTGTCAAAGCCTAGAAATATATAAAAAACAAGGGCAAATTACATAAATTATCTAAATATATAATATAATATATGTTACACTTTATTTCAATAGTTCAGTTTAGGCTTTCTACTGACTATTAAGCAACTTTGCATAAATAGTTAGTTAATAGAATGTCTAAAGTGGACTACACACACACTCACAGGAAATAAATGCTAACATTTTATCTTCCTGTATATATTTTTAAGTTGTATTTGCTAACACAGCAAAGGCAAGTTAGACTGGGAACAGGCCAACAAATATTTATGAACAAAGAAAAAAATTTAAGATTAACTGTAAATAGTCCTATTAGAGTTATTGATTTTACATTATTACCATAATTGTTTTATGTAAGGGACACAAATACCACCCAAATACTTAGAAAGACCCAGCTGGTCACACTTGAAAACATTCAATCGTTTTAGGCTCCGAGAATGCTATAGCTCTTACCCATCAGTGATCCTTCAAGAGATAACTGTCAGTAAACGTAAAAGCATTCTAAACACAATAACTCAGAGACAATCATGTTTCATAAGATACTCACTGACATGGAAACAAACAAATGACAGCAACGCTACATCGACAGAACACCGAGAACTTCAGCGCTCCTAATTAACCTTCTCCCTTGCTAATCAATACATGGTACAGGCTCTTTTTAATTGAGGAGTAATTATCAGCCTGCATTCATCTGCCTAATGAAACAATGCTTTGTTATGCCTGCAGCTAAAAACAAAAGTTAATCGAGTTCCCTTTTGTGAAGCAGACGTTCTCTCCTCATGTATATTGAGGAGACGTTTTGGCCTGTATATTGTCCGTCTGTGTGGAGATGAAGGCAGATGTGTTGTTGTCCACTGATCACATTGAACACACTCTCCTCCAGTCCCATTTCTGAATTAGATTAGATTTTTCCTAGTCACCATGACTGTCTCCCCTTGTTAATGGTGAAACTAAAACTGAGACAGAACAACTGATAATAAGAAGTGACCCATACCAAGATGTGTGGCACAGGCTACTTGATATTTACTAGTGCAGCTATTACAATACTATAATAGTGTGATTACATCTGACCTTGTACAGCCCTGTCGTAAACCATTTTCTGTGACATATTTCTGAGAGAAATAAATTATTCGACAAGAAATTAAAATGTAGGTTAGGACTTGATAATGGAAAGTGGGTATTTACAGTAGAGAGGATGTTATTAATATAAAAAGAAATAGTGTACTGTAAACCAAAACTGTATAGTTACATAGTTTTTTTTTTAATAGAAATTAATACTTTTGTTCAACAGTGATGCATCAAGTTGATCACAAGTAACAGTAAACATGTTTTTTTTTTTGTACAAGTAAATAGTTACAAAAGATTTAATATTTTAATTTCAAATAAATGCTGTTCTTTTGAGCTTTCTATGTATCAAAGACTCCCAAAATAATAGTTTTCACAAAAATATTAAGCAACAAAGCATGTATAAAAATAAATATTTCTTAATCACCAAATCAGGATGTTGCAAGGATTACTGAAGGATAATGTGCTGAAAGAGTAATGGCTGCTGAAAATAAAGTTTCGGCATCACATGAATCGAATACATTTTCAAATACATTAAATATGTTCTGTGTATTTTTGATCAAACAAATGCAGCCTTGGGAAAATAATCTTAGTGACCCCAAACTTTTGTACTATCTGATAAATTAATATGATCATTCTATTTGATAAATCAGTAAGGAAAAAAATGACCAAGTTTAACATAATTAATTTGTCTTAATTTAACAAGTTAACAAGTTAACTTGTTAAACTCTCCTCTCAAAATGTACGCAACCTTTAAGCATATCACCAAAGCCCAGGTTGAAAACTGAATTATTAGTGTTTGTAAGAGAAACTAAGCATCCTGAAAACAACATGGTCTCGGCAGACAGCAAAGTTTATTTGAAATGCTTTGAGACAATTTATACAAAAAAAAAGGAAAGCTGGCAGTTTTAAAAAATGTAATATACAGACTTTGTTTAAATGATCTGAACAACTGCTGAAACCAAGGTGGAATGAATGATTCATGAAGGCACTATTTAGTGTACAACTAATGTTGGTTTGAGCCTCTTTCTTTCTTTTTTATCTTCTGGTAAAATGCAGTATAATTAGGACTTCTGAGAGGGTAGTAGGCTGTTGAGACCAAGTTACTTCAAGTCAATACTCTGCTACTAGATGATACTTTAACCTGTCAAAAACAGTCTCTGTAGTTGAACAATGAAAGATGAAAGTTCATCTTAGAGGTCAGTTTAAAGTTGAACTGTTCTGTCTTCAGGAGATGCAACGGAAAATAAAGGAGAAATAGAAAAGAAAGCAAGCACCAGTGGGACCCCCCCCCCAAATAACTAGTTTAAAACTCTACAACTTTGAATTTCTTACAACCATTTGGTCCAATTAAATAAAATATACATGTAAATACAATTTGTACAGATATGAAATCTGTTTTACCACATTCTAAACTCTGGCTACAATACCTTTACTAAAGTCTGTAAACACTGTTCATGGCATTCTATGAAAAATGAATATACACAATGCAGGAAAGAGTTACTTCACAAAACCACAGATAGTAGTAAAATAAGGAGGTGCTCCTAATGTACCAAACGTCTGGTACCAAAAGCAGCACTCTTTTGACCCTGTTCAGAATTGATTTTTCACAGCAGTGACTGATGGTCAAAGAGGTTCTGTCATTTTCTTTTGGAAGGCATGATGAATTGCGTGAAAATTTGATGTCGATGTCACAAATGTTTTCACTGCTGTGAAAGTCCATAAAAAGATACTGGGCTTGATATCGAGCGTCACAGTCAGCACTTGTGTGAAGTCTCTCAAAAAACATACTCTAAAACGCTTGGCCCCTCTTCCAGGCATTTCTTCTTCTCTTCCCAGTGAAAGTGACAGAACAGTACATGAACAGGCCAAATGGACCATGCTAATGTCAACTCTAGTTTACTTTTGGATAGATTTTCTCGTAAAAGAAGTTCTGAGCCAGCAGGTAAAGCTCGCCGTCTTTTTCCCTGACGCTGTGAGCGCGCACAAACTGAAACTGTTCCAGTGCAAACTCATAGAACTCGTTCTCCATCTTCCATATGTTGGACTGCTGCAGCTTTGAGATGGACTCTTTAGTGGGAGGTTTCTTCTCGCTCGTTTTCCTCAGGTGAGACTTCTTGCCTGCATTTGAAGTCAAAGACAAAATAAAATGCAGGTCACTCAGGAGGTTGCACTGGTTTGTATAATTAAAAAAATATTCAATGCTGAATATCTGAATAAAACACATCAGGGGATTTTTTTTAAACTAACAATTTGAATTTTAAATTCATAGGTTGATGAATTTTGATGAAAATATGATGACATTTTGAACTATATGATACGTTCAAAAATCATAAATATATTGTGATGTATTAAAGTTTGGTTGGAAAATTGACAATCTGTAATTTAATATTTTAGGAATTCATATGCAATTTCATATAACAGAAAGCGTTTTATTGCAGGTTCATGGTGTAATGTGCTTTATATACAGTAGCTACAGTTCAAAAGTTTGGGGTCAGTAAGTTATTTATAATGGCATTTATAATAATAATAATTAATAATAATGTATGCATTTTGCAGACGCTTTTATCCAAAGTGACTTACAGTGCACTCAGGCTATACATTTTTTACCAGTATGACATTATATAACATTTTATAACATTTATAATGTTACAAACGATTTATTTTATAATGTTACAATGATTTCTGAAAGTTTTGATGAGCGTGTACACACCTCACGCACCGGATGCCGTGCGCGCGCTCAAGGCAGTTGGACATAGTGGTGTATTAGAGGTAAAAAATTATATAAATACTGTTCGGTTTCTCGCACAAACCGATCGTTTCGTGTCTTAGGACATCAATGTGTCGTCACGAGCCGCAGGGTTTAATTTGGATTTGTCTGTGCATGTTTTTTTTTACTCTCATAGATTTTGTTACAATTGCCATGCATTACACGACTGATAGACTGCAACGGCTGGAGTTAAAAATCTCCGTTTGTGTTCTACTGAAGAAACAAAGTCACCTACATCTTGGATGCCCTGGGGGTAAGCAGACAAACATCAAATTTTCATTTTAGGGTGAACTATCCCTTTAAGTCATTAAAGAAATGTAAAAATGGCATTAAAAAAGCAATAAATTACATTTGATGATACCTGCAGAAACCCTGTATAGTATAGGGCCCTTATGAATATCTTTCTTCCACTGAACACAAAAGGAGAATTATGTTTTTTAATGTTCTAGTCATTCTTTTCCATGCAATTACAATGAGCTTTCAAGCTTCATAATGGATGCAAAAGAACCATAAGTACATGTATAACTTGAGAACTGGATCAGTCCGGTTCATGAACAAAATGTTCAAAAGGGTTTCCAAATGAATTCATTTCAACCAATTAATTGAAAAGATTTGACTAAGAATTATTCATCTACAAATCACACATTGTTAAGGTACTTCTTTCATGGGCTGTCATGAATGTTTGAATTTCACCTTCAGGCTGTTTCTCAATCTCACACAAAGCTATTGTATTCACCTTTTGTGTTACATGGAAAAAATAAAGTTGGATTTGGAAAGACGAAGGTGAGTAGATAAAAGTAAAGTAAAAGTAGAGAGCAGAATGGTCTTTTTTTTTTTTTTTTTTAACTATTCCTTTAATTCTTAAAAGATGACCAAGTACCTGTGCGGTACAGCTCAGTCGCTCCTCTGAAGAAACGTGGCAGGGCTGCCTCGAGCATCATGATAAAATCCTCCAGCTCCTCAGTCACTCCCACAAGCAGATACTCATTCACCAAATTATACTTGGCCTGCTCGAGAGCCCACTTACTGCCAACATTCCTGCACAAACAGACACACAAGATCATTTCCAGCTCCTACATACAGCAGTTTAGAGAACAAACCAGTAAAGAGTAAATCAATCAATTTGTCTAATGCGAACGAGCATTACATGAAAAGCATAGTAACAGGCTGCTCATATTACCCACCAGCACTCAGAGTAATGGCCACAGAAGAACGGGATCTGTAACCAAAGCTTCTCAGGAGCGCAGTCAGAACCTCCTGATGACACACACTCATCAAATGTCTGAAACACATTCACACATATTGCATCTTAGCATGCACATGGGGAGAAAATTAACAGTTACTTCAGTAAAAAGATAATACCTTTTTGTCCCCCTGCTTTCTCCGCCTGAGACCTGGCCGATAATCATCTCCAAATCGGAGAAAATAATAGTAAGACACCAACCTCTCGATAGGGTCCCGTACAATGTTGATGTAAACCGGCTTCCCCTTGACTCCAAACCTATTCAAGCAAACATTATTTTATATTATATTATAATTCATTTTATATTATATTATGTTATATATTATGTGGAGTACACTCCACAAGACACCTGTCAAAATGCTTTTTTTTTTTTTTTACATTTTGTTCTAAATTCTTTATTTTCCATTTTCTTCGTTACAATTATATTATCACCACAACAATCTGTGAAAAAAAAATCTAAATTGATTACAAATTTCTAAATTTCAATATGTTATGTTCCTTTTGATCATGTAAAACAAAACAAAAATAAAACCAAAAACAAACCAAATCAAAACAAAAAAAATTCGGATTTCAGATTTCAAATCCACAAGAAAAAATAAAAACGTTCCACTTTCAACCACTAGAGTGCAACACTTAAACGTATCTTCTCACATCAGTAAATTAAGTAGCTGTCTGATGGATGTCCCATTTTACAGGAACATACAACAACAAATGTGCTATTAGATAAGGACTTGTGTGCCTTAAGAACACATATAACCATTTTAACTACGGTGAAGTGTAGTGCAATTGCTTCCAGTGATCGTAGTGATGGTTTTGTATCAAGCAAAACTTACTTTGTGAAGTCCAGGTAGGAGACATGGCCGTGGTAGAAACCTGGTTTCATTTCTCGCCAGGATGTCACATTCCTTACAAACCTCATCTGTAAGCACAAGATAACACATTCAATTTGTCCCTGTACACAGTTTATAAACCTCTAAATGTATTTTACTGCATGTGTGATATGCCCCCATCATTCAAGCATCAGGGATATTCAAATCTCAAATAACAATCTCGCACTGGCGTACTGCATCTGTCACGGGCTGCTAAACCAGCCAAGAGACTACTTAATGCAAACACATTTCAGCAATGTTTTCTCCAAACATCCTCCCCATAGTCCCACAGCTGTACTCCGCTGGGAGGGAAAGGTTGTACCATCTGCACCGTCGAAAGGCTTTGTTGAAATCTAGACTGGATATTACCATGGCAAAATCACAGACAAATAACACCTTCCCTCACCCTCCCCCGAGGCATATTATTTTGTGGATGGCAATGACGTGAATACAAATGTAAACATACGCTCATGATCGCAGACTGACAAAGCCACATGCTGTATTGAATAATGTTGTTGACACATGTGAGGTCAAAATGATGCGGGGATGCTTTATTTGAAGGGAGCACCTTCAACTCTGCAAATAAAACTCAAGATTGCTTTCTGTTAGCTGACAACACGTTCCCCTATATAACAATACATGTGATGAAAAGAGAATAGTCTTTCTTTGCTGCTGTCAACAAGATCTGCAATTCATTCTTTGTTCTTCTTTTTATCTATCGGTTCAGCGCTGCTTGTCACAAAAAAGCACAGTAGCATTGTGTATATTGACAGTAGGTTATGAATTATGGAGGTGGAGCCAGAGATGAGACTGCTTGTTAGACAGAAACGCAGGGCCGCTATGCTAACATCACCTGGACTGTCAGAGTGAGAATTGAGCAAAAGACCAATCGGAATGTCATCAGTACAAGCACAATACACCACTGCACCTCTGGTCTGAACTGCACAACTTAAGTGTGTCTGTAAAATATGCCCAATAGCTGGCATTTTCATATATAGTATATGGCTATTTAATTATTACACTGTGTAAGCATTTTTGAGTGAATGGCTGCTGAAAATCCAGCTTTGCAATCACAGGATTCACATATAGAACACTTTAAATGTGGTTTTACATAGTATACTTTAAATGAACAAAAACAGTTATGGATTTAAAAAGGGACTCAGCTGAACCACAAAAGGACACTGGCTCCTTTTAGGGTGTTCTGAGTTCATATGAAGTATTCATATACAGTTATATAGACCCTTGGACCATTTGGAGTGCTCAAACGAGCTAGGTGTGACAATCTCATTAATCTCTTTGACGACTCGTATGAGTGGACTTGCAAAACTTAAGAATTCTGTTCACATAATTGGACTAAAATGTTAAATAATCTCATAATATTCACAGAAATGGCAAACATTTTGATGTAATGTAATGGTGCTTTTCCATTGCATGGTATTTTTTTTAGTACCACCTCAGTTGAGGTAACCAAGCGAGCTGTACCGATACTAAAATGTGACGTATAAACACTGCAGATCACTGATTGGTCATTGGATTGGTCACTGATTGGTCAACAGCCACCGCAGTATCATTTGTTGCTTTCAACGACCGTCACACACAACTTGAAAAAAAAGTAGACGAGGTGGTGGCGCAACTATAATGATCAGTCTATAATCCCACCCACTTTGTAGCAGTACTAAACTGCAGTGGAAAAGCAAAAGTCAAGCGAGCCGTGTCGTATCACGCAGTGGAAAATAGGGTTGGGCCGATAGACGATGCCATCGTCCATCATCGATGGCTGACACACATCACGATGTTAAGCTGACATCGTGATTACTCCCCCCCCCCCCCCCCCCCCCCCCCCCCCCCCCCCC
>NW_015505796.1:310999-331709 GCF_001515645.1 Sinocyclocheilus grahami | reverse complement strand
GATGGCTGACAGACATCACAATGTTAAGCTGACATCGTGATTCCTTCCCCCCCACCCCCTCTCCCGCAATCCGCCACATCCCAGTTCCGTGTTCAGAAAGGAAATGAAGTGTACTACGGAAACCCTAAAGGGAATAAATAGCCTACGAGATGGGAGGATAAAAAAATATTTCAATACTTTTTCTCGCAATTATATCGTTGGGTAAGTATAGGCGACTGTATATAAATTGCGGGCATCAGGGAGCCGCTATTGAAACCGCTTTCGTTTGCGTGCTCTCATTTTACTTCCACTTTCGAGATTCGCGATCACAAGGACTCTATACTATGGAGCGGCAGTAGTTACCACACATTTGACAAGATTAGATGTTTGTCATTGGTGCTCAGGATCTGCAAATCATTCGCCATCGTCCTATCAGACATTTCTCCTTACTCTGTGCAGGTGGTAAGTGAACTTTCATGTACTGTAATGCAACAGGCTACCACTAGCATGCGGCTAACCTTTTAGTGGCTCCGTATAAGGTGTTATTTGTTTCACACTTCGGGCACACCCCTAACCCCGCCCCCCCCAACCCCCGATGTCATCGTCCATCACGATGTTTCACTGTAGACATCGTCCGATGCCAATTTGGTAGACATCGCCCAACCCAAGCGGAAAAGTGCCATAAGCTGAATGTAATGTAATGGACATGTTACCTGATCCTGCAGGGACATGACCGGATTATTCTTGGTGGTGTTGATGTGGAGAACATGGAAACGGTTCTTTCCGCACAGGTCATATGCAATGTTGGTGAAGGAGGTGCTGGCAGTCTTGGGCACACGGTTATAGATGATGATCAGATCCTCAATCTCAGGCAATGCAGGAGAGTTCCGCAAGCCGTCCCGTGTCCGTCTCTGCAAGCCGTCCCGTGTCTGTCTCTGCTCCACCTCTCGCACCTCGTGTCTGGCCATGGTGCGCTCTGCAGGAGAGAGAAGATGATCATATTTACATCTACAAACATGCATTTATCTTTATTTAATTTTTTATTTGCAAAAACCCTAAAATTATATAAATTCTATTGTACACTTAAATACTTCTGTAGAATTTCTACAGATTTAAAGGGACAGTTCACCCAAAAATTGTCATCATCTACTCACTCTCATGTCTTTCCAAACCTGTATGGCTTAATTTCTTCTGTGGTACTTGTGGAACAGTGGTACTTCTTGTGGTACTATGTTGGTGACCAAGCATTTTTCCTTTCCCATTGACTTCCTATTCACTGAATGGTTACCAACATTCTTCAAAATATCTTCTTTTACGTACGTTCCACAGAAGACTGATGACAGAATTTTCATTTTGGGTGGACTAATCCCTTCAAATACTGTTTACTAGGGGTGTGACGAGATCTCGCGAGATCCGATGTGCGACCAGTCAGATCTCGCGAGAACGTGATGATATCCTCGCGCAGACCTTTTAGATATATTTGCATTACACTGGCTCGTTCACAAGTGGTGGTATGTAAGATATTTTGTCCACATCAGGCAAGTGGCCGCATGATAAGCGGGAAAATTACACAGTGTAGTCTTTATCCAGTCATAAAAAGTTCAAGTTTTCCTTTCTCTTTGGAGTGTTACAAGCTGTTCGTGAATAGATAAGATCCCTGAAGTTGCAAAGACTAAAGTCTCAAAACCAAAGAGATATTCTTTATCAAATTTAAAACTCTGCCACACCCCCCTAAAACGGCTCGTTCTAACATGCCCCCACATATCTGGGTCACTATGTGAGAATATTTGCATAATGCACCCAAATGTGCATGCAAAGAAAGGCATCAAATCACGATATGGACTAGTATCTGTAAATATTAAGCCGCAAAAGTCGATTTAAATATGAATCCTGCATGTTCTGCGTGTCACTGTTAATGAATGGCGCAGACGCGCGGTTTCATTTACTACACACATACTGAAGCACGCCTGAAATTCGCAGTGATTTCAGCGTCTGGCGTCTCACTAAATGAGGACGTAAACCCATGAACAACATCTACAGAACTGCTCTGAGAGTCACTTCATGAGCATTTTAGCGTTTGATTTGAGAAAAACTAGCGTCATATCTCATACACAGAACTGTAAAGGTATTCACGGCAACCCGTCAAAATAAAAGTCCAGTATGATTTGAAGACATCGTGCCTATAACTATTTTTCAGTAGAATGTACACCTATACTACCACTACTACTAAAATGAAACAAACATTATTTTTTTAAGGAATAATCACACAAAACATTTCTTCCATGTTTTAATTTTAATAGTAAATCCCCTTTGTTTGCCAAAAAAATCTTGTTTGTATAATAATTTCAATAATTACAAAAAAAAAGAAAATTTTTCCCTATATATTTCATCATTGAGGATTTCTTTAAAAAAGTCAAAAAATCTCGTCTCGTCTTGTTCTCGTGAACCCAGTCTCATGTCTTGTCTCATCTTTTGGGATAAGTGCCTCGTCACACCCCTACTGTTTACCTAAAGTGACCTAGTGTATATGCACACAGATCTTGAATATGTCATGGTAGACAAAGCCAAAACATGGTTTGGGTCATCCTTGTGCACATTTTTTGGGGTGGGGGAGGGTTGGGGTGGAAAGTATCTGAAACATCTAATTATGCCATGTTATGCCTGATATTTAGAAATAAATTGAGTTCATCTGACCTTAGATTGTAATAAATATGCCATTAGAGCTGCAGAATGTATTTTCTATTTTAAAATACTCCTATAATCATGATGATCAAAGTTTAATTGCAGGGAGAACTGTAGATTATGCAAATCCATCCATCTGCAAATTTAATGCAAGTAGCTGGTGGGAAATGTAGCTGTAAAGTTTAAGTATTTTTCAGAGAGAGAGACTACAACCAATAAATCTGGGGCAGCTAAAGATCTGTTAAGGTTCCCAACAGTCCCTTCAGCCACCTGTTGACTTAGGCGACAGAAAACAGCAGCAGGATGAAAAGGCCTGAATAATGGAGTGAGAGGAGAAAACAAAGCAAGCCGTTTCAGTAGCAGTGTGTGTTCTGCTTTATGTACACACACCCTCACAATCAACACAATAACTTCATGCCAGTAGTAAGATGTCAAGAGAATTGTGCAACATAAAATCCCTCAGCTTTCAGTTTCAATGTACTGGCATGACAAATAATTGTTCATTTATATTGCTATATTACCAAAGAATTTGCAGCTCAGCTGCTTAAAATGGTGCAAAGAAAGTGTAATGGAACATACACAAGTAGAGAAAAATATCAAAAAGACAAAACATGTAGTATACATATAGTAATAATAGTATAAATGTAGTAATTACCCTGCATTTTGAATAATATCAGAAAAAATTGCAACTGAGAACCACTGAGAGAACCACTTGTCTACAAGAGAGAATGGCTTAAAAATTCCACTTTTGAGCTGGTATGCATTTATTCTTATTTCATAGGTTTTTAGTTACATTCTGGAAGCTGCAGAAATTGACGGTGGAGACAATAAGGGACTATACAAGATAATCACAGAGACACTTACAGTTCAAATCACTGTAAGATGAAGGGTTTACAATTTTTTTAATCTAAAACCTAGAATATAGTATTCGTTTCACAGCCCCCCCCCCCCCACACAAAATAATAATAATAAAAAAACATAATTAAATAGAAATCATTTTCAATTAACTGTAATTTCCATATCAGTGTATACCTAAGTATAATTGAAGCATATTTTCTTTACACATATTCATAACTGGAAGTTTTTCACAAAAATGTATTCATATTCATTTCAAATTAAATATTTACAGTTTTGTATTTATACTTTTATGTTTGGCAGCTGTTTCCATTCTTCAAAATCTGCCATGAAAGGGAAGCACATTGCACCTGAAGCTCAATGTGTGCCTTGAGTGAAGAATAGTGGGTCACCAATCAGATACAATGTGAATCATTTTCGGTGTCTTTAAAGTGCTTTTAAAAGACACCAGTGTCTCATAAGGGACCAACACTCAACAAAACAAGATTTCCCTTGCGGTTCATGTGGAGCCAAGAGAGTTCAGGATGAAAACACCAAACGGTATACAGACAACATCCTCTATACACAACAATAAAGCCAATAACTTGTTATCTCTTTACAATGCCATTTCCCATTTTAATAAATGCATACCACATTATTACCATCTGATGCATCACTGTACAGTGTCAGTTATACCACAGTACTTTTTTAGTATGAAAGGAGAACAAAAAAGGAAATAAAACTGGATATTGTGCATTTGCAATTTTACACAATGATAAACAATAAACTTTCATTACATAAAGCCACTTCAATTTGACTTAAATAGGATAATCTCTCCTGAAGTGTAAACAAACTAAATAACAGTGGAATTGTACGCTCTGTGCACTAATAATGGAATTGCAGTGATCCCGAAAACAAAAGACAAGCTAAAAAATAATGAAATGTCTCCCAAGTCATCACGCTGTATCATATGCTCATTTTCCACACAGCAATTACACAAAACTCAGTTTGCTAATAGACTCAGTCTTCAACAGAGCACGCCTACCAGTGTATAAAATAAGCCACTTAAAATATTGATAAAGTCTTAACAAGCTTCCATGCATCAGCTGTGCTGCTCTAAAGCATCCTCCACCGCAGAGGACCCTAACCACACTCAGCCTGACATCTCATCTACATCCCATCTACTCAGTCTGACATCCCATCTAACTAGGACACTATCCCAAATCAACATAGCTGTCTACACTGTGATTGACAAAACTAGAATGCTCCCCTAACACGTATCCTCACCAGCAACAACACTACATTTTGTTGGACGCTTGTTTGGTTTTTTATTTCTGAGAATCATACCACAGCCCTGACCACATTGAAAGCAGCCTAAAAATGTTAAAGGGGTCATATGATGCGATTTCAAGTTTTCCTTTCTCTTTGGAGTGTTACAAGCTCTTGGTGCATAAAGAAGATCTGTAAAGTTGCAAAGACTAAAGTCTCAAATCCAAAGAGATATTCTTTATACAAGTTAAGAGTCAACCACGCCTACCTAAAACGGCTCGTTCTAACACGCCCCCACATGTCTACGTCACTATGTGGAGATATTAGCATAATGCCGCCCAAATGTGCACGCAAAGAAAGAAGCCGTGGTTTCAGGAACAACAGTAGTGTTGATGCAGCCATGTCAGGGAGACGCTGTGTGTTTCAGTGCAAAAGCAAAAGCACTTTATTTGGCCTTCCGGAAGATACAATTAGGAATCATTGGTTAAGATTTATTTACAACAGAACAGCACAGCCCAGATGTTCGAATTCATGCAACGCATTTTATGGACGACAGTTTTTTGAACCTAGAATAGTTCAAAGACAAGGCTGCCTGTGCACAAAGGCTATTTCTAAAAAAAAAAAAGGGTAAATTCCGACTTTGCTATGACAATCTGGCGCTTCCCCTAATTTGCTGATTACTAATAGTTAGTAAGGTAGTTGTTAAGTTTAGGTATGGGGTGGATTAAGGGATCTAAAATACGGTCATGCAGAATAAGGCATGCTAATAAGCAACAAATGAATAGCTAAAATTTGATCCTTAAAGTAAAGTGTTACCGATTTTTTTTAAAGAAATGAATACTATTATTTAGCAAGAATACATGAATTTGATTAAAAATGACATTAAATAATTAAATATAATTTTACAAAAGATTTCCATGTTATATGCTGTTCTTTTGAACTTTCTATTCATCAAAGACTCATGGAAAACAAAAGAAAGGGACGTAAAGTACCATGTGACACTGAAGACTGCAGTAAAGGCAGCTGAATATTCAGCTTTACCATCACAGGAATTTATTAAATTTTTTTAAGTTATCTATAATAGAAAAAAAGTTATTTTAGAGTATTCATTTCACAATATTATTGTTTACAATGTTAACTGTTTAAAATAATATATACATGTATATTAAACATTAAACGTGAACAAAAAGTATCTGATTGTGGAAGTTTGGATATACTACGACCAATCCACAAGTACCACAAAAAAACCAAAAAAACATTTGGATGCCACGTCATAACGGAAGAGATAAAAAATACATAAATGTGCTTTACAATGTGCAGTGCATTGTGGGTGAGAGAAAACACTTTCCCATACACTTTTGTTATATACATATAAATACTACACTATAAATTGGTGACTTCTACGAAAAGAACATGCATATAATTTTCCATGAAAAATAAACAATATCTAAAAAAAAGTTACAATATTTGAAGGTTTCCCTATTACAGTGCAATTATACAATTAAGTACTGATTAATATTAATTAACAGCATGTTTTGTAATATTACTAGGTTGTCCTCGACCGTGGCAACTGTCTGCTGCAACAAAATAGTTTATAATGATTATAAAATTATATATAAGAAGAAACTAGAAATGGTTAATTTTGTCATGCCATTTCAATCTCAGCATAGAGTGCAGCCATACAGCAGTAAAAAAAAAGGCATCATAGATTAAAAAGTTGGGAGTGTAATAGGTAAGAAGTGATGAAGCCTGAAACCTGAGCTGTGGTGTTTGTCCTCTGCTGACACTAACAGAAGGCTGAAACTGCTCTTAATGGAGAGCGATGGAGATGGCTCAGTTGTATCATTGCACATAACGTCCATTACAGCTCCACAGCCTTCCAACTCCCTCCAGCTTCTTTACATAATCACAACAAGAATGCATTTCTCACACTCATGCATCTTAGTTTTCATCTATCTGAAACTCGGCTCTTCTTCCCAGAACAGCAAAAAGGGAGAGGCCAGCAGGCACAGTTGCACTGCTCATCTTAATTAGTAAAACAACCTGCTCTTTCCTGACACGCAAACGACTTTCCAGGTGATTAAGCCTTTGATGATGTTAAGAGGATGATGCATAATTACAAGTGAAGCTGTTTTTGCTTTTGTAATGAAAGCAAGGTCTGATGGGAGCTCATTAACATCTACGCGCATATCTTATTCTCTCTGGTTTCTGTTCTGCACAGTAGAGGGCAGCATCAAGCTGCCAGGTAGCCAAATTGGCTGGGGCTTTGAGAGGGGTTTCCCTCATGGGCAGGCTCAGCAGGTTTCCTGGAGGCGTTTCATCCACAAATTAATGCTACACAGAACTGATCGACCATCAGAATTGATCAACTGCTGTCCTCATCTCCATATCAGTAAATCATTTGATGGGAAGACAGAAACAAACAAGACTTTTTGTATAAAATTAGGTTCTACTGATCATGTTATTAGTGTAAATTATTAATGTAAACCATAGCTAGTGTAGCTTACATCTCCTTAGCATAGTGTGTGTTCATGCAGGATTTTAGGAGGTAGTGTGACCTAATATTTAAAGATCTAGACAAGAAGCAAGGGTTGTAGGGTTCCAACCCTGCAAGCTTTAAGATACATGAACAATCATAATGTGCTTTTGTGTAAAATTTAAAAGGATAGTTCACACAAAAAATACAATTCTGGCATCATTTACTCACCCTCATGCTGTTCCATACCTATGCAATTCTTTTTTTCTTTAGGCGTTTTGAATACAATAACTGTATAAAATATAAATATATCAATGTAAATATATTTTTATATTAAATATATATTTGAAATTATATATATATTTCTGAAGAAAAATAGGCCTAACACATCACTCACTCTCAGGTTGTTACAAAACCTATAGGATTTTTTTTTTCCATAGAACACAAAATTACAACTTTAGAAAAATGTTCAGGCTGCTCTTTTTCATATAAGCTTCATATCATTTTCTCTGCCAAAGTTTAAATATGCAGATATGCTAAACATATATGGCAAGTCTTACAGTAAATAAATGACATGATTTTGGTGTAGTTCCACACAAAGGAATTGTATGGCTTGAGGATACCCTTGTGAAAAAAAGTATACTTTATTGTTTTTGTAATATATTACCTGTTTTAATAGTACATTGCAAATATACTAACAAAAAATTTACTCTCTTTAAATATATAAAAAGTATATTAGCATCATGCTTTTGTCTATTTTTACAATACAACTTTTAACACACTTTAAAACAATTGTAATTTAGTATATTTTCTAAAAATATATTTTACAAAAATATACTTGAATTGAAAGTTCTGTTTATTTTTTATAAGTATATTTATTTGCACTTTACTTATATATATTTTATGAATATTTTTTAACTGTGTGCTGAAAATGAACATTGTAACAATGCATTGAAAGTATACTTTCAAAGTACATTATTAAATAATCCGAAGTTGTAATATATTTTAAGTCACATTTTTGAGTAATTTTTAAGTTTACTTCTTCATGCTTGGAATTCACTTCATTACTTGGACATACATTGTTTTCAGAAAGTAATAACACAAATAAATACATTATAAAGTGTACAGTCAAGTAAACACTGTCTATATTGCATGGGCAAAAACTGAAGTTCACTCACTCTGCATTGATATTATTATATTATATTGCATTATTATAACATATCATTATACATTTTATGGAGAAATAAAGCTGAAAAACAAAAATTGGCATTGATATCTGTATAAAACTGCAGAAGTAGTTCCCCAGGAATCAGTTTTTAGTCTCTTTCAATATTGTTTGGAAGTGGAATGACATACAGTTTTTGTCTTTAGACCTAATAATTACACATTTACACGAGTGATTGAGGATGGACAGCAAATACATTATGAGACACTATATAAATGTTGAGGATATATTTAGCTGAACATCTGTAAAAAAAAATTCCTCAACGCACGGCCTTTAGCTAAAACAATCTGTTTGTGGTGGATGCAGAAGATGCCCCATCCTCACACTTGAAAGCCACCAGAGTCATAATTTCACAGAATGTTCCATCACTTAACTGTACAACAGAATTGATCCTCTTTTAAAGAGTTGTGTTATTACAGGAATGATAAAGAACACTGCTCACTGAGGAATTAAAATGTAATGCTGTTCACTTTATTTAAACAATTCCTTTTGATTTAACACCATTATATCAGGTTTCCCATTCAAACACGACTGCATCATGTTGAACAGACTTGAAACAACTTTTTTCTTTTAAATAATGTTTTTGGAGAAAATATGTTTGTATAGAGTATAGGGCTATAGGTTATTATAAATAATTAAAAGCTTATCAAATAAATACATAAACAATAGTAAATATACTTACTATTTATATATTTATATTTATACTAATATTTACTATATTTCACTGGGGGGGGAAATTATTCATTGAATTTACTACTTTTTTTTAAGGTAAGTGGTTGCAAACAATTTATTTTAGCTACATTTAAATAAACAAATTGTATTTGCTTATCGCATATATATTGTCAAATTTACATTTTTTTTATTTAAATGTAGCTAAAATAAATTGTTTGCAACCACTTACCTTAAAAAAAAGTAGTAAATTCAATGAATAATTTCATAACTGTACATACCGTCAGAATAGTCCATCTGCCATCAGTGGTTCAACCGTAACGTTATGAAGCAACGAGAATTCTTTTTGTACGCGAAGAAAACAAAAATAACGACTTTATTCAACAATTCGTCTCCTCTATGTCTCTCCGCATCACCATAGCGCCATTTTGGAGAATATGAGCTGAACGCAGGCAGCGTACGCTCTTCTGTGTCAGCTGCGACACAAGGATACGCTGTTTTCTTTCAAATCACAGTGTAAATACTCTTCGCGTACAAAAAGTATTCTCGTCGCTTCATAATGTTACGGTTGAACCACTGATGGCAGATGGACTATTCTGACGGTGCTTTTCCTACTTTTCTGGACCTTGACAGTGTAATTTACTTGGCAGTCAATGGGACAGTCACAAGCCTCCCGGTTTTCATCAAAAATATCTTAAATTGTGTTCCGAAGACGAACGAAGCTTTTACGGGTTTGGAACGACATGGTGATTAATGACAAAATTTTCATTTTGGGGTGGAGTATCCCTTAAAGTAGTATGGGTTTAATACAGGAGATTTACAGTCTGATGTAGTAAAAAGAAAAAGTTGTATGAACATGCCCTCTGACCTTACCTCTTTTACTTTGAGATATGCTGTTCTTGTGGAGTTTCCACACACAAGTACATCTGATGTGTGAGCGGCCATCAGGCGCAATTGTAACAAAGAGCAATTCTTTATAGAATTGCAATATTTTTTGGACATGTATAATTTAAAATTGTTATGTATTATGTTGTATTGTTTTTGATTTGTTTTATAGTATGTATTTTACGTTCGGAATAAAGTCTAAAAAAATCTGCAAAAAAGTGAAGTTTGTGTGTTGCTGCTGTTACAAAATGTTTTTATTTTTTAATGTTTGTTTCTTTCAGCGTTCTTTTTATTTAAAAACATGGTTGGTGCATTTTATGTTTTGCAATGCTAAAACCATTTAAGGTTTAAATAAACACTGTTTGAATTGTTAATAACGTGTCTCTGTCTGTCATTGAAGTTATGTATTTATTGTAATGACCTTAAAAAGTGGATTCAGCATTGGGGAAAATTAGCATATTTTTACTAAAAAAGAATACATTTATAGTATATTGCTTGTGTGTTTCAAAGACACTCATAATTAATTTGTAATATACTCGTAATACAAAAAAACTTACACTTTAATATCACTAATCACGCATGTAAATAGGCATATACTTAGCGTGTACTAAGTATACTTGAAGTTGTTCCAATTTAGTATAGAAAAGTACACTAAATACACAAAGTTATACTTTAGTATAATTTAATTACAACTAAAATACATTTAGTACAAAAATAGTCCAAAATAGCACACTTCAAGTTAACTAATCATTAACACACTTAAAGTATACTGACAATTAGTCTGGCTGCAAGTATACTTAGTATACATTTTTTTCACTAGGGTAGTTGGAATATAGTATTCAAAATTTCCCCTATAGTAGTCAAAGAAAAGACTTAATAGGTGGTGCATAAGTTATAACAATTTTCTTTTATAGAATTTTTATGAACAGATGAGCATTGATCGGACTAAAATCGAAACAGTTTGAAGGGCTTTACGGTAACTTTATTTACAAGTTCATATCCAGCAGGTGGCGCTTATCTGGAATGAACTGGAAGTCAGAGATTCAATGTTGTGTGGGTATTCTGTATGTACACCTAAAGGCTTTGAAATACATCAGATGCATGTTACAGCATCTAATCTTTAAGGAATTAACAAATGTTACATGTTAAGAAAGGGGTCAGAGCGGTCATGCTCGGTGGAGGACAGGAAGAGAGATATGTCAGCTTAATATTTGGATATCTACCCTTTCTCCAATACCTGTATGCCCTTTCCCTCAAATAATGGCTGAAGTTCCTTTCCATCCCTCCACCAGCTGTGCCTTATTCTGTACCTTTATTTATTATCCTAATCCAGTGCCTTTCCTCTGAAGAAAAAACTCTAGAGAAGTCATAAGCTAGTTAAATAGTGTAGTTGAAAAGGTGCCACTATCAAAGATTAGCCGCTGGAATTCAAGCCTTTGTTGTTGCTCTCATGAGGCAGTACCGAACTGCAGCGCTGAAGTTCACCTCAGTACCACAAGCAGCAGGAAGAGCACTCTTGTGTGCTTGGAATAAGAGGTATGTGATCAGCAGAGCAGATCTCTCATCTCTGAGCGATGACAGCAGTCTTTAAATGTGTATAAGCACGCCTGCACATGTGAGGATAGTCTCTCTGACACTCATGAACTCTCTCTGAAGCTCATTCAAACTTGACAAAAGACAGTTTCCTGCATGAAACTGGAAAACAAACCTATATTAAATTACTTTACTGTGACTAAATCAGCTCTTTTCAGATCGACCTAACATACAGTCGGAAAATATGGAGGATTACTGTAGGAGTGTGACTTAAAGGTGTAGTATATATGTAATATTGACAGCTAGCGGATTAAATAGGCACTACAGTCCAAATTTAAAATATTGGAGAGAGTTGTTTCTCCCACTCCTCCCTCCTCAGACTCGAAGCTTACATGGGATTGGAACGAGCACAACTGACAATGGAGAGCGACGA
The DNA here is from genome assembly GCF_001515645.1 of Sinocyclocheilus grahami. Taxonomy (NCBI): domain Eukaryota; kingdom Metazoa; phylum Chordata; class Actinopteri; order Cypriniformes; family Cyprinidae; genus Sinocyclocheilus; species Sinocyclocheilus grahami. The sequence goes on along the minus strand of NW_015505796.1, from coordinate 319,724 downwards.
GCCTTACACTAAGTTGATTAGTTGATTTATCTGCATTTTAATATGCCTCTGCTCATAGAGCTTTTTAGACAGATGCTGAAGCTTTTTAGCTCGGGTAGAATCTGCGATCTCTGACCCAGTTCATCTGCTGGATTCCATGGCTGCAGTTCACCGTGTTTTCTGCCAAGTGGCAACCCAGGGTGTCAGAATACTATTGGGTTAATTTGCTGTGGGCGGAATCACACAGACCAAAACAAAATCAGACATTCCGACACAGAATGCACATTTCAAAGTAAAATAACCGGCTGTAGCACTGTTTTTTGGACACTGTTCAAATGTTTCCAAAATTTCGACAAACATATTATGGTATTTTTATGCTTTAGTAAAGTCAAAAAAATTACATACAGCACCTTTTAAAATAAAATAAAGGAATCAATTTATTATCATAACCCTCATAACGCACTTGGGTCCATTTTAACCAAGAAGAGAACCATAAAAATGTTAAACTTAAAACAAAAACTTTGTAACATTTAAACATTAAAACTGTTTCAACACCCTCAAAACAATTTAAGGCTTCTTTATAATTATTTTTGAAGAGATATAATCATTTAAAACAATGTTACACGTTTCGTGCTCGAGTGATTTTAGAGCCAGGTATGTATGGAGAACCATTAGGTGTCAAAAATACTTTTTGTAAAATTATCTATTAAGTGATATCAGCGTTAAACAAACAAACAAACAAACAAACAAACAAATCTATATATTTTTAGTAAAATATATTTTAGCCTTTCCCCTATCTCACACTCTTTTGGTACTGAATTTTGTTGATAAACACAATTTTGACGAACCACTGCAGCATGAAAAACTGATTTTTTTCATCTGAAAGTGAAAGTTTATGTAAGTAAAATGATTTGATACAAATTTCATACAATGATGTACTAAAAATAAATCCCCATCAATACTGAAAAATAAATGATCATTTAATGATTTAAACGTAACAAAGATTTAAACGATAGTTGAACGTAACAAAAAATAAAATTAAGTTTGCCTATGTGCAAAATTGTTTTTTTTAAAACTCGACAGGCAAACTGATTGAAAACAAAACAGCAATTAGTAATTGAAAATTATGTAAATGTTGCATTTAAAATCAATATATGGTTACATAAAAAAATACTAATCATGAAACACATTTTAAATTCTACATATTTGTCAATTTGAAACAGGATATATACAGGAATCGTGGAGTTAAATTTAATACCTTTCAAGACCTTTTTTAAGACTCTTTCCATACATTTTAAGACCTCATCGCCAGTCCAAGTTTTAACCGGTTACATCGGCAACACTTTTACCTACATTTATTAAATTATTATATATTGATTGTAAGATAGCACAACTAAACAGACTTACTTTGTGATAACTCCTTATCAATACAACATAATTCAGAAGTGGAGAATGAAGCACAAGATAATTAATTGAGTGACTCAAAAATGCAACCCAAGAAACAAGAATTAGACCAATAAACAAAACTGACAAAACTTATTGAGGAGGGAAAATAAAGCTCTCTGAGCTAACGGGGCAATGAGTTCACACAGTATATTCAATAGACGTATTTGTAACATCAACTCTTATAACTGTCTGCAAACCATAGCTCTTTTGTGGAACACTTCTCATGACAAACATGTTTAGCTGTGATTACAGAGTGCTTGATTTGATGCAGACTTGACAGAGTGTCAGTATTGCACCTGATTGTGTCTGAATGATCATGGAAGGTAAAACAATGATCACAAAGTAGCACAATTACCATGTCCCAAATATAAAAATGTAATTTCCATCCCTAAAATACATATTTTACAGTCACTGTTATGCACATTTATCATAAACACAGCTCAAATGCTTCCTACTAGTGTGGCCCAAAACATTTAGCACAGTTTTATTACAGGTAGAATGCAAAACGTTTCAGTACAAGCATTTCAACCAAATGTAATTTATGCAATAATTTAAACCTTTAACCCACTGGGGAAAATCAACCCATGGCAACAGTTTAAAAGCAGCCCAATTTCATGGAAAAAACAACAACAACCATCCAACACGAGCTGCAGAAGTCAGATTTGACTGATCACGGGTCAAAAGTAAGGAGAGATAACTGACAAGATGTTGGAGGATTTGCTCCTCAACAGATCCCGAGCTCATTGACAAATATATTTTATCGTAAGATGTGCTCCCTTTACACAGAGCGATCGCGAAATTGAAAGTGAAAGTGAACTGCAACTGCGAGCGCTCATTCAAAAGGGGTTTAAATACGCCACATATTGATAGCGGCGCCCTGATGCGCGAAAATAATATACAATATTAGAATGTTTGAGGGAGTGCAGACAAAAATCGCGGGAGTGGATGGGAGCATGCGATAATGGTCAGAAAATCAACCAGAGCGGGATCAACAAGCCCCACGCTATCACGCAGCGGCGCAGTCAGTCAGTGAGCGCTGTAACAGATGACGTCAAATCTTGCGGGATTCCATAAATAAACTACACAGAACCCCACTATTCAGACAAATATACATAATGAAAAGATGATACAAAATGTAATACCTTGGAAAATGGCATTTAAGACTTTTTAATACTTATTAAGGGCCTTCATTTTCTCTAAATTGATTTATCAACTTTTAATACTTTTTAAGACCCCGTGGACACCCTGTGAAAAGGAATTTATTTATTTACATTTTTTTTGTAATTTGACCAATTCATGCAGTATATGCAGAAATTTTGCTCCAACCAAAAAATTCTAACAACGCCCCTCAAACAGAAATCATGCTTTGCAAACAGTTTAAAATATACTGTATATTCTCTTGAAACCTCCAATAATTTCAGATTCTTACATGACCCAAAGCTTAATTTTGTACGCAGACCCTGGAAATGAAAGAAAGACTCAGACTATGTGATGCTAGCTTGTATTCTGACACCTGTGGCACAGAAAGTAGGAGGCATAAAATGAATTTTGAACGTGCATTTCTCTGATCGATTGGAAATTGATGAAAAACCTCATAAACATGAAGGGGAGGGTTCGTGAAGTTTGCTACAGAAACTGTACCTGCAACATCTATTGATTTAGCTTGAGTTGAGCAATGAATGATGCAAATACAAACAGGATTCCGGAAACCCTGCAGTGGCGCCCACCAATGTATACTTAGACCTATACAGTACGCTTCCACCGAAAGATGTCACAGCAATCTAACTACCTCAGAACCTGGAGAAACAGAGCATTTTGCAGGAAGTCATCAGAGTCAAACTGAACAAGAAACATATGTCGCAGGTCATACCTTCACAGGCTCATTTTTTCAACCTTTTAACCAACCAAACAACAGGGTGCCAGCTTGTAGTATCTCGGTGGTAATCAAACTGATGTAATTCAAGGCAGGCAGGAGTGTCGACATTATCGGAACATAAAAAAGCTGAGATTAATGGCTGATATATGACGCTAGGAGGGGGCAGATGGGGAGGGGACGGTGAGATGGATTGATCCCAATAACCTCTGCTGATTTAATTAGATACAAGCATATTTATCACCCATCTGTCATAGAGGAGGAGCATGGAGGAAAGGAGCCGGGAGGCAGTACATTATCTCAGCGCACCTGGCTCAGTAAACACCCGTCTGTCTCACGGGACAATATTATTGACAGGTGGCTCACCCTCTCCTTATTAAACTTCCAAATTTATTGTTCAACACTTCACCGTCTCAGCTCTAACACGCAGTCCTGCTTTCTCTTTCTTGCTTTCTTTGTGTTCCCCTACCTCTAACAGCTTTTTAGTGGATGTTGAAAAATATGGACAAACATGCCAATTAGTAGGTTTTTATTTAAGCAGTCAGTATTTTTCAGCTGGCCATAAAAAACAAACAAACAAGAGAATATGTTTGATCTCCAGTTTAAAACAGCTGTCTGCTGTGATTGTCCGGTCATAATGACAAAATCCTCTTAAAAAAATTAAGTTAAAAAGTAAGCTATGAGGACAATAATGCACATGGGGTTTTTGATACTAAAATTTTACATTTTTAGAAATAAATAAAATACATATTTCTGGTTATGGTATTACTTGTTACAGTTAATGATAATAATAATACATGTTGATAAATTATTATAGTAAATAAATACATACGTGCATACATACACACACAAATGGTTATGCATAGTAAAAAATAAATAAAATAAAATATTCCCAAATCCAGGTGTGAAAAACTTGTTGGGTCTTTCCCAAAAAGACTCATGGCTGTATTAGATCAAAAGGGTGCTTCTACTAAATACTGAGCAAAGGGTCTGAATACTTAGGACCATGTGATATTTCAGTTTTTCTTTTTTAATAAATCTGCAAAAATGTCAACAATTCTGTGTTTTTCTGTCAATATGGGGTGCTGTGTGTACATTAATGAGGAAAAACAATTAACTTAAATGATTTTAGCAAATGGCTGCAATATAACAAAGAGTGAAAAATTTAAGGGGGTCTGAATACTTTCCGTACCCACTATATATATATATATATATATATATATATATTGTATGTATGGTTGTATAGTAAACAATAATAACTTCTAAATATTATAAATACATAATATTTCTGGTACCAAGGTACTTTTTCTTTCTGCATGCTGCAAAGTCCTACACTGGATTTGAAAGTTATTATTGGCTCTGCATAGCAAGTTTAATTTTCATCACATTCAGTTAGTGTAATGACCTGAAACCATGGTTTGGCTCAGACAAAAGTCCTTGTCCTCTAAGTTTTGGCCTATAATCTTTAACATGCCGCACTCCCTTTCTCCAGCCCAAGGTGAGCTTTAACTTGTGTTTTCATGGTTCTATCTGTAACTGTAACTGCAGCAGAGCTTGATGGCATCATTTAATCTTAGGGCTCACTGCTAATCAAGATGTGATTGAAAACCATGACAAAATTCTTTAAAATGCCCATTAAACAAGAAATGAGCACTCGCCAATCCCTCACTTTCATTACAGCCCAATGCCTTTACAACGATTCCCTAAGTACAGACGATAAACATTGCAGATGACACCCATAATGACAGCCACTGCCCGCACAGGACACTTTACATCCACGGCAGATGACATAAAGAGAGAAACAAGGCAGTTATCTGAGGGATGAGAGAGTCTGTGAAGGTCAGAGTCAGTTGAGTGGTGTTACACTGACTGGAGACCAGTTCTGACATCATGACAGCTCAGCTTACCTGAAAAAAAAAAAACAAGGTGCCTGTGGACTTTAAACAACCTTTGATTCCTTGTGGCACGAGGGCAAAATGTGGCATATTTTTGGCACTGACTCAGAGCTTTAAAAATATAACTTTGACCTTAAACTTCACACAAGTGCATGGAGCTGCAGTGATCCCAAGACGCGTGTTTGCTAAGGCAATTAGGGTATGTCTTGTACATAGAAAATATCTACTAATTAGTAGTAAATAAAGCATATCGTTGAACAAAATATGTCTAAATATAGTAGTTGATAAAATAAATGTAATTTAAATTTACAAATTCAAAGTACATTTTGCAGTGGAAATCAATTAAACAAATTAAAATTGCAGTTCAGTAAGTGATTCAATTGTTGATTCTGTAACTGCTCTATATTAACCAACAAGTTCTGACATAGTTCAACGATTTGGTGGTTTCCGAAACCATAGTTCCAACTAGTGCTGGGCGGTATACCGGTTCATACCGAATACCGGTGGTTATTTTTGTTATGATATGAATTTTTAAAATACCACAATACTAAAGTATACTTTGATATATTTTAGTGTGTCAACAATCAGAGCGGTTTTTGAAGAGTGCATTTGTGTGTAAATGTGTAAGGGAACCCTGGAGTATGAAATAAGTTGCAATCCAAAACTTGCAAATTGCAATGAAACAGACAAAACAATAGAGAATGTCAAATAGTCCTCAAGTTCCAAGTTCGTTACAGCAAAATTTCGGGGATTTTATTTTTTTTAATTCATGACTGAATGGGACCAAGACATTTACATACCGCATGTAAACATGATTTATAAAAAAAATAAATAAAAAATTGGAAATGGATCTGCTAGCCATTATTATGGCATTCTCATGATTTGGTAAAAAATATAATATAGCAACTCTGAGTGGCACCAAACAGTGACACTTAGTAATGACCCAGAATGAAACACTTGCTGTAGAAATGTGCTAGCAACAACCCAGAACACCTTAGCATTGTGGCAGTGAGCTTTGCATGGACAAGTCAAGCGCACAATTATATATTATAAAATCTAGTCTAAGATTAGGCTTAGTGTACTGTAAGCTTCCATTTAAAACCCTGTTAAAAGAAAAAAAATAGGCAAAGCTTTGTTTGAGGAGTGAGAGGTATAATAAGGTTACATCCTCATTTCATCATTCAGTCAACAGAAGAGGATTTTAAAGAGAAAAAATACATAGCATAGCAAGAAGACCGAAGCCTCAAGACACCAGAAAAAGAAAAAAAACTGAAGCTTTCAGCAAGTGAACTGCTGTTGAACCCATTTCATGTTAATGCAATACTGTTTCATTGTCTTTAAAGACAGCTGTTTATTTATTCAAGATGGAACACTAGAAAAGTTTGACCCACAACTGAACTGAAAAGCCTTTTCATTTCTGAGTGTTCCCCTGATGTTTAGAGCACAAACAAATGGCAGACATCACAAAGCAGAACTCATCCTCAGTGAAATTCTGCTACATTATAATAGGAATTTAAAGCCTCTGTCATTCATTTTGCCTCTGGAAACAGAGTGAAGCAAAGCATAAAACTAAGAGCAGAGAATATTCACATGATGCACGTGAAAGCTAAAGATAAGAGGCTTTATTATGTTGTCTTAACCATACTGCCACCATCCTAACTCAGGTTATTCATGTTTTTCAAAATCACCAACCACTATTAGACACTAACTGCATGTGTATCATGGGTACCACATGTATCTTGTGTAAACTCTATTCACCTATCCACTCAAACTTTTTGAATTTGTGCATGCTGACGTCGTTTGGCTCAGGTGAATTGGCACAGACTTTGCTGAAGCTGGGAAAAGAAGCAGAGAGAGTATGGCGTTATTTTAATGACAAATGTCGAGAGCGCATTATTGTAGCGCGAGAGCACATTAAAGGGGTCATATGATGCTGCTAAAAAGAAAATTATTTGGTGTATTTGGTGTAATGAAATGTGTTTATGCAGTTTAAAGTTTAAAAAACACATTATTTTCCATATACTGTACATTATTGTTTCTCCTCTATGCCCCGCCTTTTTGAAACGCGTCGATTTTTACAAAACTCATCAGTCTGAAAAAGTGAGGTGTGCTCTGATTGGCCAGCTATCCAGTGCGTTGTGATTGACCGAATACCTCAAGCGTGAGACGGAAATGTTACACCCCTCACCATACTGTGATGGCGTGTCCGGCCGGAGCGACGACACAAAAACATTAAAATCCATTACAAACGAGGCATTTGTTGCATCCAGTGGGGACATAATTACTGATTATAATGACTTATACTGTCTTTTTACGCGTTGCATTGCATTGCATCGTGCCGCATAAACATAAAACCCTGTCTGCATTTGTGATCAGAGAAATGAAAAACAACAAGTGCTACTCCACACTGCCCAAAACTCGCGTTTGAATCATCAGTGGCAAATGATAAAAGAAAACGTACTTACGTGAGTCAGAACTGCCGCATTTTAGTCTAACATTACTCTCCCAGGATCAGTAAACAATCCTCCATAAAATGTGCCGGCGATCCACAGCACTAAGTTGATGTATTCCCTCAGCGACCAGCACGGATCAGCTCCAGGCATGACGAAGCGGATATCGTCCTCTTTTGGAAGACCAAACAAAGTAGTTTCGCTTTCACAATGAAACGCACAGCGTCTTCACGACATGGCGGCAGCGGCAACAATACTACAGTGAGAATAAAAGTTACGCCTTCTTTCTTTGCATGAACATTTGGGCGGTGTTATGCAAATCTTCCCGCATAGTGAAGTAGATATGTGGGGGCGTGTTCGAACGAGCCGTTTTAAAAATTTCAAATTTACAGATCTTCTTTATGCACCAAGAGATTGTAACACTCCAAAGAGAAAGGAAAAAATGAAATCGCATCATATGACCCCTTTAATAACATTAATATAATGCACACGGATTTCCTTTGCTCTTGCACAAAACCTGACTTCTCTCTCTCTCGCCCAGAGATAAAACATCTCTCCTCGCACTCAAACTGTCCTGTGCACTCGCAAATCTCTCTGTGCTCATGCGCTAGATACTCATTCTTTTCGCACCTGAATTAAACGTTGTCAAAAGAAAACAGATTTTTTTCACTAAAGGCCTTTCCTTGTTCCCTTTCATGGGAACTTCGAACTGCGTCCTCTAGGGGTCGCTATGGGGAACGCCTCGTCGTGACCCGTGTCTGAAGCATACATTGAAAAAACACCAACTCGTTGGCCGGCGACAGCCATGACGTCACTACCGGTGCGACTTTAGTGTAAATAGGCGCCGGAAGAACACATCATTCTCTTCTTCATCTTCATTGACTGTTTTGTTTGAAGTGTGCATTTCTGTGGTAAGAGCGATCTATTCATCTCATTATGGCGAGCACTAGCAAAGCGTTTAAGAATGTGTGCATCAGTGTTGACGTCGTTTGACATCTGATGACACACACGATCTATGCGTTATTTGTTTGGGCAAAGAGCACGCACGCGATGCCTCCGAGGGGGCAATCGGCGTGCACTGC
>NW_015505796.1:307708-309571 GCF_001515645.1 Sinocyclocheilus grahami | reverse complement strand
AAAAACATTAAAACCCATTATAAACGAGGCATTTGTTGCATCCAGTGGGGACATAATTACTGATTATAATGACTTATACTGTCTTTTTACGCGTTGCATTGCATTGCATCGTGCCGCATAAACATAAAACCCTGTCTGCATTTGTGATCAGAGAAATGAAAAACAACAAGTGCTACTCCACACTGCCCAAAACTCGCGTTTGAATCATCAGTGGCAAATGATAAAAGAAAACGTACTTACGTGAGTCAGAACTGCCGCATTTTAGTCTAACATTACTCTCCCAGGATCAGTAAACAATCCTCCATAAAATGTGCCGGCGATCCACAGCACTAAGTTGATGTATTCCCTCAGCGACCAGCACGGATCAGCTCCAGGCATGACGAAGCGGATATCGTCCTCTTTTGGAAGACCAAACAAAGTAGTTTCGCTTTCACAATGAAACGCACAGCGTCTTCACGACATGGCGGCAGCGGCAACAATACTACAGTGAGAATAAAAGTTACGCCTTCTTTCTTTGCATGAACATTTGGGCGGTGTTATGCAAATCTTCCCGCATAGTGAAGTAGATATGTGGGGGCGTGTTCGAACGAGCCGTTTTAAAAATTTCAAATTTACAGATCTTCTTTATGCACCAAGAGATTGTAACACTCCAAAGAGAAAGGAAAAAATGAAATCGCATCATATGACCCCTTTAATATAATGCGAGAACGCTAATCTCTCCGCTCTCGCACAAAACCGGACACGCAAGCTCAGAAACATGCTGCTCTCACCCGGAGAGTGTGCATGCACTTAAAACGTGTCTCTCCTCGCACTCAAACTGTCCTGTGCACTCGCAAATCTCTCAGTGCTCATGCGCTAGATATTAATTATTTTCGCACCTGAATTAAACGTTGTCAAAAGAAAACAGATTTTTTTCACTAAAGGCCTTTCCTTGTTCCCTTTCATGGGAACTTCGAACTGCGTCCTCTAGGGGTCGCTATGGGGAACGCCTCGTCGTGACCCGTGTCTGAAGCATACATTGAAAAAACACCAACTCGTTGGCCGGCGACAGCCATGACGTCACTACCGGTGCGACTTTAGTGTAAATAGGCGCCGGAAGAACACATCATTCTCTTCTTCATCTTCATTGACTGTTTTGTTTGAAGTGTGCATTTCTGTGGTAAGAGCGATCTATTCATCTCATTATGGCGAGCACTAGCAAAGCGTTTAAGAATGTGTGCATCAGTGTTGACGTCGTTTGACATCTGATGACACACACGATCTATGCGTTATTTGTTTGGGCAAAGAGCACGCACGCGATGCCTCCGAGGGGGCAATCGGCGTGCACTGCAAGCGTTTTTTCCAAGGGAAAAGCTCCGCTCTCGTTTGTCTATTTTTTCGAGGAAAGAGGGGCAGCCATCTGCTTCCCGCGATTCAGGACCCGCCGCTGCTGAGGCACAAAAGGGAATGAGCTCGTGGGGGTCGCAGGTGGATCTGGCCGATGAGTTTGAAGGGGGGTTTCCCTTTCGCGATCGTCGGCTGTGCACGAGAGTGAGCCGCTGGAGGATGATGTTATTTCATTAACATTGTCTGATTCAGGGGCCAGTGCTCTGCTGGGATCAGCCCAGCAAAAGCAGGAAATGTCTGAGGAGGGCAAAGAAGCTGAGGCTGAGCCTTCCCAATCCTCCTGCCCTGCGTATGATGAGCTTTTGGAAATTATGGATCGCGCCACGGCGAGGCTTTACTTGCCGTGAAGCGGGTGAAGAAAGTGACGTCGCGAATATCTCGATGAATGTTATTTTTCTGGTCATAACCCTCCAGCTCAGGTGAGCCTTCCTTTCTTCCTGTTTTCCATATAAAGATTGAGAAGGAATGGAAGAGGCC
>NW_015505796.1:304820-306509 GCF_001515645.1 Sinocyclocheilus grahami | reverse complement strand
TACAAACGAGGCATTTGTTGCATCCAGTGGGGACATAATTACTGATTATAATGACTTATACTGTCTTTTTACGCGTTGCATTGCATTGCATCGTGCCGCATAAACATAAAACCCTGTCTGCATTTGTGATCAGAGAAATGAAAAACAACAAGTGCTACTCCACACTGCCCAAAACTCGCGTTTGAATCATCAGTGGCAAATGATAAAAGAAAACGTACTTACGTGAGTCAGAACTGCCGCATTTTAGTCTAACATTACTCTCCCAGGATCAGTAAACAATCCTCCATAAAATGTGCCGGCGATCCACAGCACTAAGTTGATGTATTCCCTCAGCGACCAGCACGGATCAGCTCCAGGCATGACGAAGCGGATATCGTCCTCTTTTGGAAGACCAAACAAAGTAGTTTCGCTTTCACAATGAAACGCACAGCGTCTTCACGACATGGCGGCAGCGGCAACAATACTACAGTGAGAATAAAAGTTACGCCTTCTTTCTTTGCATGAACATTTGGGCGGTGTTATGCAAATCTTCCCGCATAGTGAAGTAGATATGTGGGGGCGTGTTCGAACGAGCCGTTTTAAAAATTTCAAATTTACAGATCTTCTTTATGCACCAAGAGATTGTAACACTCCAAAGAGAAAGGAAAAAATGAAATCGCATCATATGACCCCTTTAATATAATGCGAGAACGCTAATCTCTCCGCTCTCGCACAAAACCGGACACGCAAGCTCAGAAACATGCTGCTCTCACCCGGAGAGTGTGCATGCACTTAAAACGTGTCTCTCCTCGCACTCAAACTGTCCTGTGCACTCGCAAATCTCTCAGTGCTCATGCGCTAGATATTAATTATTTTCGCACCTGAATTAAACGTTGTCAAAAGAAAACAGATTTTTTTCACTAAAGGCCTTTCCTTGTTCCCTTTCATGGGAACTTCGAACTGCGTCCTCTAGGGGTCGCTATGGGGAACGCCTCGTCGTGACCCGTGTCTGAAGCATACATTGAAAAAACACCAACTCGTTGGCCGGCGACAGCCATGACGTCACTACCGGTGCGACTTTAGTGTAAATAGGCGCCGGAAGAACACATCATTCTCTTCTTCATCTTCATTGACTGTTTTGTTTGAAGTGTGCATTTCTGTGGTAAGAGCGATCTATTCATCTCATTATGGCGAGCACTAGCAAAGCGTTTAAGAATGTGTGCATCAGTGTTGACGTCGTTTGACATCTGATGACACACACGATCTATGCGTTATTTGTTTGGGCAAAGAGCACGCACGCGATGCCTCCGAGGGGGCAATCGGCGTGCACTGTGAGCGTTTTTTCCTTGGGAAAAACCTAGACAAACCTCGTTTGTCTCTCTTTTCGAGGGAAAAGGGGCAGCTGTCTGCTTCCCGCGATACAGGACCCGTCGATGCTGAGGCACAGAAGGGAATGAGCTCGTGGGGATTGCAGGTGGATCTGGCTGATGAGTTTGAAAAGGGATTTCTCTTTCGTGATCGTTGGCTGTGCACGAGAGTGAGCCGCTGGAGGATGATGTTATTTCATTAACATTGTCTGATTCAGGGGCCAGTGCTCTGCTGGGATCAGCCCAGCAAAAGCAGGAAATAGCTGAGGAGGGCAAAGAAGCTGAGGCTGAGCCTTCCCAATCCTCCTGCCCTGCGTATGATGAGCTTTTGGAAATTATGGAT
>NW_015505796.1:302561-302825 GCF_001515645.1 Sinocyclocheilus grahami | reverse complement strand
TTCAGGGTGCCACGAGAACCCCTAGAACAGTATTTCAAGTGTGTGCACGTTATGCTTTGCCCACTTTCTAAAATCCACATAGCTGGTAAGTGTGCACGTTATGTTTTGCCCACTTTCTAAAATCCTGTACGTTAAGAGCTACGTGCAACAACTTTGTGCTCTTTCTGAGTGGTTTGGTTCCGCCGTTCCGCCTTGGGCACCACTCCTCCTATGTATCCTCTGGATACCTACTTTAACAGGGTGTTGCTACTAGGGAGACAGTTC
>NW_015505796.1:276254-302503 GCF_001515645.1 Sinocyclocheilus grahami | reverse complement strand
CCCTTAAAGGAATCTATTCCTGATTCCAAGCCTTGAGCTCTACCCCGGGCCCAGGAGTCTGGCCCTAACAGGTAAGTATTTTGGGGTATGTAGCCTAGGCCTTAGGCCATAGGGAATAATGTCACTGACAGCCGTCTAACGTCCCAGGGGTGACTCCCATAGCAATATGGTAGAGTTGGTACTTAGTGCTCGCCATGGTTCTGGCCCTAGAGGACGCAGTTTGAAGTTCCCATGAAAGGGAACGTCTCAGGTTACCCTTGAAAGGGAACATCTCAGGTTAGTGAGTAGGGGAACCATAGGTTTCTTGCCATGCTGCGGACGCAAGCTTCAGACGAAGAAGTGAATGATGTGTGCTCCCGGCGCCTATTTATACTATAGTCGCACCGGTAGTGACGTCATGGCTGTCGCCGGCCAACGAGTTGGTGTTTTTTCAATGTATGCTTCAGACACGGATCACGACGAGGCGTTCCCCATAGCGACCCCTAGAGGACGCAGTGTCTCGTTCCCTACTCAGGGAACCATGGTTACATAAGTAACCTGGGATGTTTTTTATTGTATTGTTTGTCTTTTCTGTGAATGCGCATATGCATCTCTCTGTAAAATACTTTGCAAACACTTTTAAAAGGCGCTATATAAATAAAGCTTTAAACAATCAGACCTCCACAACTGACCGATGAAAATACTAGTTGAAATCTAATTGGCTGAGAGGGAACTGAACCTGGAATTCTTTTGACAATCAAAGATGGGTCTTTAATTTATTTCCAGTTTAATAATATTTAGCAATGTTAATGAAATGTGGCCTATATTAGAAATGGCTGAATTAGGTGCTTGGATGATTTGTACATAGCTTATAAATAACCTCTGTCCAACTGGTTGGTCTCTGAGCAATTTATCTAAAAACAACATATTATAGCCTATGGCTCTAAAGACTTCATATAAAAGATCAATGTTATGTCATAATATGTCAGATACCTCAGCTGAATTTAAAATAATTGCAATAAATTCTCAGTTGGTATGAAGGCAATAGTAACAATTCCTATCTAATCAACACCAAATGCAAAAATAGACGGAAATGATGCAAGATATAACACAATAAATGTTCTGATAGAATCACTGTTTGGACATTTATTGGGAGTTTTTTTTTTTTTTTTTAAATCCAGTGTTTGTTTTCAGTTCTGATTTTAGTTAGATTTTTTTTTTCATGAAAACCCTATAATTACATTGTCTGCAAATGCATTAAACCCATAGAATATAATATAGTAATATGTTATGACAAATATGGTAAATTCATTATAGTGTCATATTTGGTCTCCACATCTTAAGTATAAGGAATAGTGCATCTGACCCTTTTCTAAATATGTCCTTAATCAGAAGATATATTTATTTATTTCAATCCAAGTGCACAATAGGTTGTGCACTCTTAAAAATAAAGGTGCTTCAAAAGGTTCTTCAAGCGATACCATAGAAGAACCATTTTTGGTTCCACAAAGAACCATTCAGTCATAGGTTCTTTAAAGAACCATCTCTTTCTTACCTTTTTGTAATCTGAAGAACCTTCTTTCGCAACACAGAAGCTTTTGTGAAACAGAAAGGTTATTCAGATGTTAAAGGTTCTTTATGGAACCATTTAGACAAAAAGGTTCTTCTGTGGCACCGTGAAGCACCTTTATTTTTAAGAGTGTATGACCACATGAACTTTAAGAATCATATAGGCCTACTTTTTTGTTTGTGTTTAAATAAATCGCTCAGAGGGGTTTGGCCAAACTGTTAAACTATTTACAAATAATCCAAGCACCCGATTCATTTCTAATATTTGATTATTATGACTTAGTATTATTAAATTATAAAGAAATCACAGATCCATCTTTGAAATCTGATAGGTTGATAACATTTGACAATGTTTAATTCAGGTGTGAAAAGAATTCATATCTAGCGCATGAGCACAGAGAGATTTGCGAGTGCACAGGACAGTTTGAGTGCGAGGAGAGACACGTTTTAAGTGCGCGCACACTCTCCGGGCGAGAGCAGCATGTATCTTTCGCGCTACAATAATGCGCTCTCGAAATTTGTCATTAAAATAACGCCATAAGAGAGGGACTGTTTGCATTTTTACCACTGGACAAAGATTGATTACGTCTATACATGAATAATAAGGTAAGTTATCAAAAATATCTGTGTGTGAATGTATCTTTCAGTGACTTAGGACCCGATCATACAGAACATGTTTTTCAGCTTTGAAACTGGGAGGCACACCACACTGCCTTCTTTTGGTTGACTTTTCTTTATTTAGAAAAGAGCAGTGCGCTGCGGGTTGTTTTTATTTTGCTAGGCTACCACCAAAACAGCTGTCCTGTCAGTCTTGTCAAAGAGTATAGCGCGCGTGCTCTAGAATCTTTTGGTTTAAGTAAACTGTCATATTAGCAGAAACTTTAAAAAATACAGCTACGGGTAACCCGCGATAGCCACCACAAGTTTCCCCTCCATCATTGCAGTCTCCAGTAGGGATGGGCGTATCGATCCTGATGCAAGTATCGAAAGTATCGATACCCAATTGAAAAATAGATACTAAGGTGTTTTATTTACCAGTGATTTTGTTTATTTAACAAAAATGTTATTATAATTAATGCATACAATATGTATTGAATTGGACGAATAACCTATGTTAGCGAATACTTGTGTAGGATATAACTATTTTCCTGCTCATCTGAACACAAGCAAATGTTGCAAGACAGAACCAATCAGTCACAGAGAGAGTTTGCTCACTTCTGACAGTGCATTCAAACACGGCTGCTTTTCCCAAAAGTGTCATAAGAAATTGATTCTTTTGGGAACGGCAGCCCAGAACCAATGCTTGTCAGAGGACAGAAAAAAAAACATATGTTTAAGTTATTTCACAATAAACAAAATTAAACTGTAGCCTATAGTTTGCGCAATTACATTTAGTTAAATTGAACGTTAATAGTTCATACTGATCATGTTCTATTATGTAATGTTAGTATAAATCGTACACTGTCAGAATAAAAAGGTTGCATTTCATGCATGCAACAGCCTGTCACTAGCTGCGATTACATGGACCCTGCTAATCCGATCGTAATAGGACTAGAAGCACAATCAGAATTTAAAAAGTCACATGTAAACACGTCAATTGGATTGAATTGGCCAGATCCGATTCAGATTTCGATCGAATTGTAAGGGGTGGTTTACTCCTTTTGTAATCCGAGCGAGAGGACATGTTGATCAGATTGAAAACCAAAACTGGAAAGTACTGCGCATGCACAGTGACGTAGAAATAGCGTAATGACGTATGAAGCGTGGAACAAGCTGTTCTTCCTGGTGAATAAAGTGTCATAAATGAGTGTCCCGTCATTATAAAACTCCCCTTTCACTCAGTGTCTGTGAAGTGGAGCAAAACAACGTCCCACCAGTCCTTGTTTAAAAAGACTATCATCCACAGACAACTGGTTTTGGGTGCGGGAAGGGGCACTTTTACTGCTTTATAAAGTAAGCAGCACAGCACAACAGTTCATATGCTGGTCGTCGCCTAATTAGGACTTGAAGTAGATAATATCAAGTGTGCTTTTTAAAACAGTATGCGACAACAGCGGGAAACTCTGTATATGCATGCAGTGTGCGCATGTCAAAAGAGTAAATCCGATCAGAAGCTTGTGACACATAAACGCGCATATCAACCCGATCAATTTTATTTAGCGTTCATGTAAACACTACGTTCGGATTCGTCAATCAGAATTAATTAATTCTGATGGAAGCAACAGTCCATGTAAACGTACCTACTGGAAGTCCCTTATGAAAATGAACCATGGTTTTAAGTGACCGTAAACGTTCCAAATATAGTATTTGGAGATTTCCATGGTTACCACTGCAGTAAACATAGTTTGACCATGTGAAATAGATACTAAGGTGTTTTATTTACCAGTGATTTTGTTTATTTAACAAAAATGTTATTATAATTAATGCATACAATATGTATTGAATTGGACGAATAACCTATGTTAGCGAATACTTGTGTAGGATATAACTATTTTCCTGCTCATCTGAACACAAGCAAATGTTGCAAGACAGAACCAATCAGTCACAGAGAGAGTTTGCTCACTTCTGACAGTGCATTCAAACACGGCTGCTTTTCCCAAAAGTGTCATAAGAAATTGATTCTTTTGGGAACGGCAGCCCAGAACCAATGCTTGTCAGAGGACAGAAAAAAAAACATATGTTTAAGTTATTTCACAATAAACAAAATTAAACTGTAGCCTATAGTTTGCGCAATTACATTTAGTTAAATTGAACGTTAATAGTTCATACTGATCATGTTCTATTATGTAATGTTAGTATAAATCGTACACTGTCAGAATAAAAAGGTTGCATTTCATGCATGCAACAGCCTGTCACTAGCTGCGATTACATGGACCCTGCTAATCCGATCGTAATAGGACTAGAAGCACAATCAGAATTTAAAAAGTCACATGTAAACACGTCAATTGGATTGAATTGGCCAGATCCGATTCAGATTTCGATCGAATTGTAAGGGGTGGTTTACTCCTTTTGTAATCCGAGCGAGAGGACATGTTGATCAGATTGAAAACCAAAACTGGAAAGTACTGCGCATGCACAGTGACGTAGAAATAGCGTAATGACGTATGAAGCGTGGAACAAGCTGTTCTTCCTGGTGAATAAAGTGTCATAAATGAGTGTCCCGTCATTATAAAACTCCCCTTTCACTCAGTGTCTGTGAAGTGGAGCAAAACAACGTCCCACCAGTCCTTGTTTAAAAAGACTATCATCCACAGACAACTGGTTTTGGGTGCGGGAAGGGGCACTTTTACTGCTTTATAAAGTAAGCAGCACAGCACAACAGTTCATATGCTGGTCGTCGCCTAATTAGGACTTGAAGTAGATAATATCAAGTGTGCTTTTTAAAACAGTATGCGACAACAGCGGGAAACTCTGTATATGCATGCAGTGTGCGCATGTCAAAAGAGTAAATCCGATCAGAAGCTTGTGACACATAAACGCGCATATCAACCCGATCAATTTTATTTAGCGTTCATGTAAACACTACGTTCGGATTCGTCAATCAGAATTAATTAATTCTGATGGAAGCAACAGTCCATGTAAACGTACCTACTGGAAGTCCCTTATGAAAATGAACCATGGTTTTAAGTGACCGTAAACGTTCCAAATATAGTATTTGGAGATTTCCATGGTTACCACTGCAGTAAACATAGTTTGACCATGTGAAAACAAAAATATAACCTAATAAGTTGCAATTAAGGCATATTGAATGTTAAAATGCGCTTCAAATATAAAGTTAAGTGGATATCATTAGCCATTTTACTCTTAGTAATTTATTAATTTAATACATTTCATAATTTAAAAGTTTGCTTCCGGACTATCATATGGTGCATTTGGATTACTGTTACATATGGATTACCCCAATGAAAAACACTTAAATGTTCATTCAAAGTGTGATACTTGACTTGGGACAGAAAAAAAAAAATAAAGTGACTTTTTGATCCATTGGCACTGGGTTGGCCTCACAAGTTCCCATACTTAAACTCATCCTACTGCTACCTACATGGTTTACAAGAAGCATGCCCTAAATCAGATGGACTTTGCTTTGTTTAAAAATGTAATACAAGTTAAAACTGCATTGTTGGTGTAAACCACAATAGCAAAGAAGCAATGGCTGTTGTTTAAAACCATTAAAAATACATTACCTTTAACTTTGAACTGTCACTGTTTTAAATGTATGTGTATGTGTGATGAATGGAGCATTGTTTTCATTAATTTTTAATGGATATTTGAAGTGCTTAAGTTACTGGACTAACACTTACTTGTTTTTTTAATGCAATCGGTTTGCATGGTTTTAGCAAGTAAATTAGTTTGCTGTTCAAGTAAATACAACTAAGAAATTCCAAGTTGCAGGAAATGTTACATTAGTTAGCTCAACTTAAATGTGTTGTTTGAAACACATAGTACTGTATATTGCACTTAATCGTTTAGTTGTTGAAAATAGTAATTCCGAGTTTCCAGAACTTGCGTGTATAAGTTTACAACACTAAATAAACCTTTGTTAATACAAAATGCTATTCTATACTTAACTTTACTTGTTTTTTTCAGGGCAATTGGTTTGCATGCTTGTTTAAGTAAGGTTTACTAATTAGAATTTACTGTGAACCTTATTTTTAAATGAGGTTACTAAAAACAATGACAGTCTAAATGGTGCAGAAAATCTCAGAGAAGGATGCAGAACTGGCATGGAGCACTGGCTTGGAGCACTGGCAGGTGCCACCTGTGATGCGACACAACCCACCTGCTTCAGAGACCTCACAAAGCCTTTCAGACAAAACAAACCAATCATGTTTTGCATGTGGCTACAGAAAAGCAAGAAGCACGAGAAAACCCTGAAATGTAAAACTACAACGCAAACAAAACATAACACATTTTCAACAACAATTTGTTTGCTCACAATGAACATGAAACTGCTGCATGTCATGACACTCACAACCAATGAAAATATATTTGATATGCTACAGTTATGAGAAACATGGTTGTAGACTAATGAGAGTGTATTATGGGTGGGCATACCTGGTATCACAGCACAGAAACCAAGTGATCAGTAAAATGTCCCACCAGTCATGGATGGTTAGGAAATAGTTTCTAAAATAGTTTCATTAAATGTTTTAGTTTCCCTGGTTTTACTTTGGCATCTATTTCCTGTTTTGAGCAGCATTATGCCCTAAAGTGTCAAGAATATCTGATGAAATGTACTCATCTGTGATTGGCCTGCAGGCATGCCTTAGCTGCCAAACTGTTGTTAGCAATCTTTCCCATCATCCGACTCATCTTGCTAGGAGCTGGCTTCAGTAAATCCTTTTGTCCCAATTAAAGCACACTCAGTGCTTTGATGCCACTTGATCTCACTGCCCCCTTAACCCCAGGGGTTTTCAGCACTAGGGGGCGATCACTGTCTCTTCCCTTTCAAATCAGCAGGCAAGACAAGCTTTGGCTAATGCTTGTTCCCGATTAGTAAGAGTTACACTTCACAATGTATGGTGAGGGCTCATATAGTTTAATGAAATTACAGCAGTCAGATGAGACTCTGCGGGGAGTGGAGAGAGACAGTGAGACAGACTGGCCAAATCCTAAGCCCATTGTGCAGTGGCCTAGATTTTACCTCCCTCAAACCATCTTTCTAAACCCCAACCACGAAACCATTCCTATTCCTGCAAATGAATCACACCATGCATTAATGTTATCTGCCACTAACCATACTGCTTTTTGTGTGCAATCAAATATCTGCAGTACAACAGCAGAGCATTATTCTGGCCAAAAAACATGCAGGAAGAAACGGTGTGATTGACATGTAAAGTAAACAACTGCAGTTTGTTTCATTTTATTGTGCATTTTAGGGGAAAGTCTAGCTGAAATATAATACCATTCAAATGTTTGGGATCTGCATTAAAAAGTCAAATCAATCTTTCAGTCAATCAGTCAATCAATCAATCAAGTAAGTAAGTAAGCAAGCATGTATTGAGTACAGGTCGACCAATATCTAACCAGATTAAAGCTTGCTAGAACAAGAAAGCACCAGTTTTGTGTCCAATATGCATCTGATGCTCGGTGAATGGACTGTATGTGGTCCACCTCAGGCTTAGAATACCAAAATATCATTTTGACCTTAACGCCAATGCTAAGCTCCAATATCTCCTTTACTTTAAGCACACATCAGGAGTGCTGCAGTATGGAGATAGAATTGTTGCATAATTACAAATAAATAGATTATTATCCACAAATAGATGTAAAAAGATTAAACATATGGACAAATCAATCGAATGAGATCCACAAGTTTCGGAAACATGAATTACATTCACAAATAACTAAAATGAGATCTGCAAATGAAAAACATGTTCACAAATATATTTTTGTCACAAACACAACTTTGCCTGGCATTAATTTGTGAATTGCGTCCTGTACATTTGTAGATCGCTGCATCGTTGTCAGCATTTGTGGATTTTGAAACATTTCTAGTGTTAAAACGCTGACAAGTCCACAAATGCGTGGACTCCACCCACCGTCTACTCAAACCAATCAGTTTTGCTTTACAATCAGGGCAGGAGCAGATTCATTTTGCACCCCAATAAGGAGCTGCATTCTATGGACACTTTGTTCAAATTGAGCTGAAGTGCTGTTTAGGTGGTTAAAAATCCTGTTTCCATTAGATTGTTGGAGTGTAAGGGTTCTTTATATTTCTATCAGGATCAGTGAATGAGGATAAACTCAGGATTATACAGTACACAACGTATGATCATTCACAGATCCCGAGCATGATCAGTAACAGACATATATGGCTTATTCGGCCTTTTAAAGCACAATCACGATGCCAAATATAGGGAATAATAAACATGTATAATATCAAATATGAGCCCAAATGAGCATCTATGTACCAGCCTCACCATCACTGCAGCGTGTACTGGGGATTTGTGAGTGGACGATGTAAATAAAAACCTTGCATTTACTATGGATGCTGTTAAGTAACTTTTACAATCAAAATGATTAAGTCTGATGCATATGAAATATTGTTTGCATGATCAAGTGTTTTAAACTTTTGACCAATAAATATCTTGTCTTACATTTATATTTAACACCTGCACCACATATATTATATATGTATATTTTTTCTTTGTAATACTTTAAATTAATGTTTGAAAATATTATTTATAATGCTTTATACATCATTAGATCCACATAGCTGCTCATATACATCATTTACACCATTTGACTGAAAAACATTGTTGGCTGTTGTGTGACGGCAATTTAACCTATTACACAAACTCGCATGTTTATCATGAGGTTGAATCCAGTTATTAATTAGTCAGTTACTTCTAGACGCTTTTCTTTCCATCTTGAATAACAAGAGTAGACGGTGGGTGGAGTCCATGCATTTGTGGATTTGCCAGCGTCTTGATGCTAGAAATGTTTCAATCCACAAATGCACAGCGAGTAATCA
Source organism: Sinocyclocheilus grahami (assembly GCF_001515645.1). Lineage (NCBI taxonomy): Eukaryota > Metazoa > Chordata > Actinopteri > Cypriniformes > Cyprinidae > Sinocyclocheilus > Sinocyclocheilus grahami. The sequence goes on along the minus strand of NW_015505796.1, from coordinate 293,478 downwards.
TCAAATGCACAGAAAGCCATTCACAAATGCAGAGCGAGCGATCCACAAATGCATGCACCAATCTACAAATGTGCAGGACGCGATTCACAAATGTGACCCTGCCTGTGAAAACCCAGCTAAAGTAATGTTTTTGTGATTTACTGTTTTCTACATAAAATCATCCTTCATAAAGATGTAGAACATTCTGTGAAACTATAACCTTTATATCTTTAATGCTGACTGAGTAAGGCCCATGTCAAAGATTGAAATCATAGTGAAATTAATGGTTGAAATCAAAATTTGATGCTTGTTATCTCATAATTACATTTTGAGACTTTAGCATGGATTTCACAGACAGGGTTACAAATGATTGCCAGGCAAAGTTGTGTTTGTGACATAAAAAGTTATGTTTTTTATTGGCAAACCTCATTTTATTTATTTGTGGATCTCATTCTATTTATTTGTCAATATGTTTAATCTCTTTACATTTTTTTTGAGGGATCTTAATCTATTTATTTGGAAGTATGCAACAATTCTATCTCCATACTGCAGGGCCTCGTACTCGGCCCGGTTTGCGTCACTCTGTGTCACCTTCTGCTGTCAGCGCTGGCCGTGGGCGTGTGGCTAACTCAGGAGAGGACAAAAAGTGTGGTGCCTGCATCAGCTGCCCGTTCAGTGATACTGACAGCTACTTCAGCCATGCATACAGGCGAGCAGGAAGGGCGCTCATATAGGGGGTTTCCATCTGACTGAGCAGAGAGATGGATGAAGCTTTGGAAGATTAAAAAAAAGATAACACAAGAGGAGAGAAGGAGACTGTGGTAGAAGTGGAAGATAAAAGTGTGTCTCATATAATAATATATCTAAAGAGTAATTTGCGAATGTTAATAACAGCTTCTGATATAAAAATGTAAAAATATCAAAATGTGACTACTACGAAGTTTATATATACATTTAAATTGTTTTTAACTGTTTTTGTGTTGTTTAATTCTTTTAACACAAAAATATAATCTTATAAAATTTATTAAAATATAAATGTGTACAATCAAATTAAGAAAACAAATAAATAAATAAAAAATTGTATTCATTAAATCATCTATAACTTTACTGAAGACAGTTTTGCCTGAATTCCTTAAATGACATTTAAAAAAAAAAAGACTTTGAAAATTAAGAGTTAACTAGCTACATTGATGAAGTATATTTTGTATGGATTTTGTAAGGTAGTGATAAGGCAAGAAAATTATCTGTGGATGGCTTGTACCATTTACTATTTTTATACATAATGCACACCACTATTCAATATCATTAAGTCCCACGATTCAGCTTTATTAGCGCTGAGCTAATTATCTGACAAGAAAATTAGTCTCTAATTACTTAAATGGTCAGAGAACAAAGGCATAATGCAACAGACAGGATCTAAATGATTTTGACTTTTCAAAAATCCTGGACAGCTTTGATTCACAGAAAAGAAACTGTGACTGTTCAGTGGAGAAACAGACTAAATGTAACATTATACTGACAGCTGGAGCTTTAACTGCTCTCAGTATTCACATAGTAACACAGCAGTCAACATCTCCAACATACAGCCTCACTGAGCAGTTAGGTTAGCTTTGTTTGGGTTTAATTAATGTGCTTCTATGTTTTATGAAATTAAATCATTGCAGAAAATCTAACATTTCTTTATATACAAAATTCAAATATTTTTTTTCAATTTAAAATGTATCTGTCCAACAATTATTATTTTTAATTAATCTGCTTGTATGTTTTAGAAAATATACACATTGTGTTTTTACTATAAAGAAAAAACCATTAAGCACCATTGTTTTGCTAAATAATGTGCCAGCACATTAAGAAATTAAACTGCATAAATACATAACATTTTTATATTGAAAAATAAGTGTTACATTAAAAACCTTATATTCAACACTTATTTTGCTAATGCAAGTCTAAGAAATTTAAATATTGCATAAATAAACCTTTTCTTCCAATAATAAAAAAAAAAAGATAATTTTATATTGGAAATTTAAAATATTCAACACTATTCTTTTCCTGGTATTTCCTTTGCATTCTGGTATTACATGCTGCAACAAATGTTGTCAATACAGATTAACATCTATCAAACTGGAACATTTCCTGAACTCTGCAGTGTAAAGACACCTAAGACGACAGGTGTCTTTACACTGTCTAATAAATGTTTTTGCAAATGCTTCCTGCATAGTGACGTGACATGTGGCCAAGTATGGTGACCCGTACTCGGAATTAGTGCTCTGCATTTATCCCATCCAAAGTGCACACACACAGCAGTGAACACACACACACCGTGAACACACACCCAGAGCAGTGGGCAGCCATTTTTTTGCTGCGGCGCCCGGGGAGCAGTTGGGGGTTTGATACCTTGCTCAAGGGCACCTCAGTCGTGGTATTGAAGGTGGGAGAGAGCGCTGTACATTCGCTCCCCCCACCTACAATCCCTGCCGGTACGACACTCGAATCCGCAACCTTTGGGTAACGAGTCCGACTCTCTAACCATTAGGCCACGACTTCCCAGTGGCCGGCTCTGAGTGTTCGGGCTAAGACGGAGTGGCTGCACTCCTGGCCTGGCTTACGCTGTTGACTCAGGGAACCAGAGAGTCTCTATGGGCCTCCAAACTGCTGACAGCGCACTGGCCTAATTCTCTGTCTCACAGTATCTGTGTGTGTGTGTGTGTGTGATGGCATGAAGTATTAGCCTCTTCACAGATTATTCATTCCTTTCAAGAGCGTGAGGTGGGTGAAGATTATACTGCAGCTTTTGTAGCAACACATACAACAGCAACACTTAAATAATTGAAGAAGAGGTTTATATTATTGGATGCTTTTGTTCCCTGATATATTCCAACTGTGAGCAAGAGATACACGTTAGAACTATGTCAGTGATTTCAATCAGGGAACGTCCTAGAGTTAATCAATAGGAACACCAAAAAATAAATAAATAAAATAAATAGTAATTTACTCTCATGTCAAGTTTCAACCATCCCTTTAATAGCCTGTTCATAATTAAATAAATTAATAAAGTTTGTTAATGTATCACAGCTCCCTGGGTAAAATGAGAATCTAGAATCTAAATGGGGGTCCCTGTACTAGAGACATATGAAACTAGGAGAAATTAGGCTGGGCTCAGTACATCAGCCACCTCAAGAAACCTCCAGAGACGTCCTTTTAATTACCAGACAGATGCCCAATCAATGACAATTCGTCATTTGATCCACTAAAGTGGAAAAAGGGATTTCAGTTGATTTCTTCAGCTCTTTAACGAGTACTATTGAGCATGCATTTATCTAATAATAACAATATTAATAATAATAGCATATGTTTTGTTGCAATTATAAACGATTATTAGGGATGTAACGATTAACCGCGAGCCGGTTGAAAATCGATTCAAATACATGATGATTCAAATCGGTTGAGATGCTAAACAAATCGCGATTCAATTAGGGATAGGAGTTTATATGAATGTATGTCTGAGGAGAACTTGCTGTCTTTAGAAAAGTTTAGATGGTATTTTTTCTTTTCATCTTGCCTCTGTATAATGCATATTAAAAGTTCATATGTGCAGCGCTGCTTTGTTTACAGCGGAAACCAAGGAAACGCTTTAAGCGCCACCTGCTGGCAGAGAGTGAATCTGTGTCTCATTCAGCTCATCCACTGTTTCATGCAGATTTATCTGTTTTTGCTTCAAATTTAAAAATGATACAATCTAATTTAGATTAAAAACTGCTCATGTTGCATGTATGCAGCATCTTTGTTTGGATCATGTTTAGTGATCGACGATATTGCTATTTTATAACCGATACCGATACCAATTATTTGCATGTTATCACTTTGGTTTTTCCTCCTTTCAGTCATCTTTAAAAAAGTGTTGAAAATAGCAGTCTTTCATGTTAAATTTAAACTTCACATTGCAACAACATAAACATTTTATTTAAAGCATCAGCAGCAACACTAATATTAACAATAAGCAAAATAAATGTAGAAGGTCTAATGATTTCAAATGGAGAAATAAAAAGAAAGGAGTCATATCCACTTCATTTTAAACTACAGTTTTAGTAGGTTTATAAGATGTTTAATAGGCTAAAGAGTGAAGAATAATTCACTGGATAATGTTAATTCACTGAATAATATTCTCTGGAATATTGAAATATAACAAAAAACATCGTATTTTATTGCATTTGTCAACTGGCATGTTATATCAGAATTAATAATAATGGTTTTGTCGTTCTAGATTATGAAATGCCTGCTGACAGCGCAGTTTATCTATGCATTTACACAGAACTATATTCAAACTGCGATCGCTCGTGGAGATAATAAATAAATAATTTCCATAGAGTTGTATCTATTTATAATGGTTATATAGTAAATGTTAATACAATTTAGGGTGTAATAGGGCGAAATAACGGTTAGATAGTAAATGTTAATACAATTTAGGGTGTTTTAAACAAGTGAATCTTGTTAAAAGTTACATGCGGTGGCCGTGCTGGAGCATTTTCTGAGCATCAACCCGGTGAGTGAACAGCAATATGAAAGCGGCTTCACGAGACTAATGATGAGCACAGACAACAGACAGAGAATTAAATTTTGCGTTTTTATTTCCAACATGCGCTCATTCATGGCTGTTTTATTTAATTAATGCAAAGTTACGTCTTTATTGGGAGAGGACTTGACGGATTATTTTAGCCTACGTGACTCCGACTTCATGAGACGATGAGCATATAGACAACAGAGAGCAAATTAAATTCAGCACTTTTATTTCCAACATGCGTCCATTCATGGCTGCATATTATTTAATTCACGCAAAGTTACGTCTTTATTGGGACAGGACTCAACAGATTATTTTACGTGACTCCGTGAGTTTGTCTCTATTTCTTCGAGCCAAGCTGCATAAACTGCATATCAGGCATTTATGTAATACATCTAATTTGTGCATTAATGGCTGTTATGTTAAATAAGGTTTACTAACTACAGTAAATCAAGTACCCGTGCACACCGTTGTTGTTGTCTTGTTTCCCCTCAGATGCGCTGCAATGGTGATCCTGTGCGGAATTCTCAAAACATCCACAATGTTTATCGGTGAATCCGATATTACAAAACCGATATCCGATTATTGTAAAATCGGGAAAAATATCGGTAAATCGATATATCGGTTGATCTCTAATCATGATTAAAATGCAGTGGTTGCCTCTAATTTTAAATTGAAAGAGCACAGACAAAGCCTTATTTTATTTATATGAAGAGATTAATTTTATTTGTGTTACTTATTTATTTTATTTGGGGCTTGTTTTAAAATTTCAATTTAGTTTTGTCATTTACATTTACATTATATTTAAATTTTGTCATTTAGCAGACGCTTTTATCGAAAGCGACTTACAAATGTGGACAATAGAAGCAATTAAAACCAACAAAAGAGCAATAATATGGACGTGCTATATTAGTATATTATTATAGTGTTATTTCAATTTCACAAAGAAACGTGCAGCATTTTGTCCAAGCAATAATAAAAGATCACATTTAATTTATAATTTGTCTTAAATCTCATTTTGTTAAAAAATTGTGAATCGAATCGAATTGTGAGTTGAGCGAATCGTTACATCCCTAATGATTATACCAATAATAATAATAATAATAATCATCATCATATATTGTTTTAAATATATTTTTCCTGTTGCATTACACATTTTCAATAATAATAATAATAACAATTATTATTATTATTTGACTTATTACTATTAATATAAGTTTTGAGGTGCTCTTGCTAGTGCATATTTAAAGCAAAACACATTAAAGCAAAATAGGATTAAGATATCAGGGTGCCATTACTGCATACTGAAAAATGCACAACCAATTCTCTGGTTTGGACTGTGTGCAAATTCAATTTCAAAATCCATGCAACTCTATGGCTGACAAAGCCATCCTAGAAGTTCAGTGTGGTTCTTACATGTCCTTGAAAATAGCATACTTAAAGGGTTAGTTCACCCAAAAATGAAAATTCTGTCATTAATTACTGACCCTCATGTCGTTTCAAACTCGTAAGACCTTTGTTCAACACAAATTAAGATATTTTTGATGGAATCTGAGAGCTGTCTGACCTTGCGTAGACAGCAATACAACTGAAATGTTCCCAAGTCCAGAAACGTAGCAAGGTGATCTGTAAAATATTCCATGTGACAAATAATAATAACAATTATTATTATTATTTGACTTATTACTATTAATATAAGTTTTGAGGTGCTCTTGCTAGTGCATATTTAAAGCAAAACACATTAAAGCAAAATAGGATTAAGATATCAGGGTGCCATTACTGCATACTGAAAAATGCACAACCAATTCTCTGGTTTGGACTGTGTGCAAATTCAATTTCAAAATCCATGCAACTCTATGGCTGACAAAGCCATCCTAGAAGTTCAGTGTGGTTCTTACATGTCCTTGAAAATAGCATACTTAAAGGGTTAGTTCACCCAAAAATGAAAATTCTGTCATTAATTACTGACCCTCATGTCGTTTCAAACTCGTAAGACCTTTGTTCAACACAAATTAAGATATTTTTGATGGAATCTGAGAGCTGTCTGACCTTGCGTAGACAGCAATACAACTGAAATGTTCCCAAGTCCAGAAACGTAGCAAGGTGATCTGTAAAATATTCCATGTGACATCAGTGGTTCAACCGCAATTATACGAAGCTACGAGAATACTTTTTATGCGCAAAAGAGAAAAAAAAAAAAAGGTATCCGCTTGACGTAAACAACGTACGCTGTTCTGTGTCAGCTGTGTCAGATGGATACTATGTTTTCGTTCAGATCAAATCACAACAACGTAGGAAACAGATCCGGCGTGACTTGGGAACATTTCAGTTGTATTGCCATCTATGCAGGATGAGACAGCTCTCAGATTCCATCAAAAATATCTTAATTTGTGTTCCGAAGATGAACGAAGGTCTTACGGGTTTGAAACGACATGAGGGTGAGTAATTAATGACAGAATTTAAATTTTTGGGTGAACTATCCCTTTAACAAAGAGCCTTGTGTGTTTCGATGAGATATAGAGAACACTCAAGTGTCACTTATTGTTGGCCCATTATAGAGATCACAGAAATGCTCGAAACACTCCATTAGTCTGCTGAGTGAGGATGAGCACTGGTTCATGAAATAACATGGGTCAGTGTGAGGGTGCTATGTTCTATATAGCAGGGCTAAAGAGGGTCATCTCATGACTCTTTCATATGGTTCTCATCCCAGACTGGCCCTGACACCCATGATTGAGAAATCAATGAAGGGTGAAGGTGAAGAGAGGCTGTCGATGGTAGAGATGGATACATGCAGCTCTTCAGGCCAGTAGGTTGCAGAGACCCCTGGGATTAATTAGAAAGGTGGCATTTAGCTCCTGCGGCAGCAGTCAACCTGACATCCAGTTTATTGAGCCAAAGCCATCCTTCGTTCTATTTTTCCCCTCAGTCTCTCTTTGTCTTTCAACAGCAGTTAAACAAACAATATGAAAAGAGCAGTATCAATTTATGCATTGGTCACACTGTAACTGTTACGCTCTCATATTTGAATGCTGTTCGTGTGGGTAGCAATTTCCTTGAAAATCTGCGTCTCAAAGCCCTGATAGAGAATAGATATGAAAAACCATTTCGCTGAATATAGTTAATACCATCCTCTATGAGAGTGCCTGAAGCTCTTCGATTACAGACCTCATCGAGACAACAAAACTCTTGCCCTGATTAATAAACAGGCACGTCAGATCATACATCTTCAGCTCTGCCTATTTTCCACTCTTCTTTATAAAAACTAGAGATTTCTAATATTCCCCAAATCAAGATTTTTTCATTATCTGAAGAAAATGTGAGAGGCGATTTCCTATACAAAGTCAACACCATAATGCTAGGTTGTTCTGGGTGCTTGGCAGGGCTTTGCAATGCAGTTGCTAGGGTGTTTTGGGTGGTTGTTAGGCAGCTTAGGTGGTTACTTAAGCCAGAAGAGCCTACCGCAAGGTCTTCATGATATTACTGAACCTATGATTCAGGATCCTCATTTAATGTTAATTTACGGGATTTTTTTTAGCCCACCAGATGAAAACCACAAGTACGACTGTACAGAAATGTAATAACACAACTTTCCTAAATAAAGCGCATAATTTCTGTTATAATTTGTGTCCGTTACCCAAATGTGCAAGATTTGTGCCAAAATGTAATACTTGGGGTAAGGGAAAGAAAATCGTGTTGTGTAGTGTTGGGAACGGTACTAACTGAAGTCGTACTTCTACCTAATCAGAGGACTGGATGGATAATATGGTTATGTTGCACAAGAAAGTCCCTTTCAAAGCATGCTCTGGTCTTTCAATATGCATTAGGCCACTGGAGATATTCTACAGCATTTAAAGGCCAGCATGCTTTCTAAGCTACCAGCACAGGCAAATCTAGACCACTCAACAAACTAATTAAAAAGGCCAGTCTGTTATCAGACTCACACGGGATTCACTGGAGGCAGTGGCATAAAGAGGACTGGAGTCTATTATTAATAATTCTGCACATCTTTTTTCTTTTTAATTAAGGAATGTGCCAAATACAGAATCACTTGGACAAACGAACATATATACAGATAGCTAACATTTAAATTTAATTCTGATAACTCCTGTATATGTATTCTTGTGATTGTGAGTATGTGTGTGAAAACATAAAATAAAATTCTGCACATCTTTCCATAATACTCCACCCTGGAGCAACTTCAGCCACTGGCTTGTTCTACCACGGTTTAAGAAACGCTACTGGGAATCTTTTCTGCCTGCCAACATCAAACAACAACTCTTCAATTTCTTTTTTTTGTTTGTTTTTTAAAGCCAATTACCAGCAAATGCTCTTATTTACGTATGGGTTTTGGCCAATTTGTATTGCCTATTGTATCTGCTCCATCGTGTGTATGTGTAGTATGTATAGGACTCAATGAAAAAAAAAAAAGATATAAAAAAAGAAAACCAAATTCTCTTTGTATGAAAAATGTTGTATGAAAGACTCAGAATGTCATGTGGTGTAACCATTGAGAAAAACGTAAAAATATTTTCCTTACACATTGATTATACGTGATTGTACCCAACTTAAATCATTTTCAAAAAAAAAAATATATACATATTTCTCAAAGCAGTTTTTATATACTGTATATTTAAATATATTTTTTTAAGTTTTGTTGTTTCGCATTATGCACAAAATTCAATAATGAATTCAAAAGTGTATTGTGCACTTTTTTTCATTTAAATGTACTGCTATATGAACAAAAGTGCAATAACATTTGGTTTGCAAACACTTTAAACAAATAAGGTGCTTTTTTACAGCAGTATTCATTTTACATAGTAGCAGTTAAAATATTTCTTGTAAATCTCAACTTAAACATTAATGCAATCAAATTAAATATAAAAACAAAGCTATTTGCCACTGCCAGTGCATTAACGTTTTCATAGAAAATATTTTATTGTTTGTTATAGAAAAACAAGTTATGCTCAGAGTCCAGAGCCTCGATCATAACATTGTAACAGGCACCTTAGAGACCTGCATTATCACGGGACCCAATGCAGCAAAGTGCGGCATGGGACAACACTTGATGGGCGAGTGCGGGAGCGGGCAGGTAGAGACTCGTGTGTGCGGGATGCGGGAGAATAATAAGGGTGTACTCACACTAGGCAATCTTAACCGTGCCCGAGCACGTTTGACCCCCAAAGCCCCGCTCGTTTGACTAATGTGATCGCTCCGTGCCTTAGCCATCCCTGGCTCGGTTGGAAGAGGTGGGCCAGAGCGCGGTACGCATGTAAGGGTGTACTCACACTAGGCGTTTTGATCCGTGCCCGAGCACGGTTTTATCAAAACCTAGATAAACTATTTCATTAAATGACTAGTCCATCGACAACCATACCCTCCATCCCTACTCTAGATTTGTGTCCCAGTAGGTAACAGCTTCCCTCCCCGCAAGCTCATCTCACTTCTGTTTCTGTCTGTCTGCCAGTGATAAGCGTGTAGTGGTGCCAAAAAAGGTTGGAGGCATGGATTTTATGTTAATAGCATTGCACAGTATAGGTCAAGTTAATCTAGTCAGAGAAATCACAAAATAAAATGCAACCTACCACACTATTTTTTTTTTCCAGGCAAAAAAAAATATATATATATATTTTATATTCAGGCAAGATTTGAACTCCGAACATCACATACTTATGGCAGTAATGATAACTTTAAATACTTAATTTACACACACACACACTCTTTTGAACTTTCTATTCATCAAAGAATCCTAATTAAAAATATGGTGCAAAAAAAAATGGTTTGCACAAAAATATTTAGCAGCACAACTGTATTCAACATTGATAATATTATTATTCATATTCAAATTAATAATATTAATCATTGAAATCATATTAAAATTATTTCAGAATGATTATCTGACATTGAAGACTGGAGTAACAGCTACTGAAAATTTAGCTTCACCATCACAGGATTAAGTTACATTTTAAAATATACTGAACTAAATTATAAACAACACTTGTTTTTGCTCCCATTTTTCATGAGCTGAACTCAAAGATCTAAGACTTTTTCTATGTACACAAAAGGCCTATTTCTCTCAAATATTGTTCACAAATCTGTCTAAATCTGTGTTAGTGAGCACTTCTCCTTTGCCGAGATAATCCATCCACCTCACAGGTGTGGCATATCAAGATGCTGATTAGACAGCATGATTATTGCACAGGTGTGCCTTAGGCTGGCCACAATAAAAGGCCACTCTAAAATGTGCAGTTTTATCACACAGCACAATGCCCCAGATGTCGCAAGTTTTGAGGGAGCGTGCAATTGGCATGCTGACTGCAGGAATGTCCACCAGAGCTGTTGCCCATGAATTGAATGTTAATTTCTCTACCATAAGCCGTATCCAAAAGCGTTTCAGAGAATTTGACAGTACATCCAAGCGGCCTCACAACCGCAGACCACGTGTAACCACACCAGCCCAGGACCTCCACATCCAGCATCTTCACCTCCAAGATCGCCTGAGACCAGCCACCCGAACAGCTGCTGCCACAATCGGTTTGCATAACCAAAGAATTTCTGCACAGACTGTCAGAAACCGTATCAGGGAAGCTCATCTGCATGCTCGTCATCCTCATCTGGGTCTCGACCTGACTGCAGTTCGTTGTCGTAACTGACTTGAGTGGGCAAATGCTCACATTCGATGGCGTCTGGCACTTTGGAGAGGTGTTCTCTTCACGGATGAATCCTGGTTTTCACTGTGCAGGGCAGATGGCAGACAGTGTGTATGGCGTCGTGTGGGTGAGCGGTTTGCTGATGTCAACGTTGTGGATAGAGTGGCCCATGGTGGGGTACCCCCCCTCCACCCCCCAGTACAGTAAAACTGCACATTTTAGAGTGGCCTTTTATTGTGGCCAGCCTAAGGCACACCTGTGCAATAATCATGCTGTCTAATCAGCATCTTGATATGCCACACCTGTGAGGTGGATGGATTATCTCGGCAAAGGAGAAGTGCTCACTAACACAGATTTAGACAGATTTGTGAACAATATTTGAGATTAATAGGCCTTGTGTACATAGAAAAAGTCTTAGATCTTTGAGCTCAGCTCATGAAAAATGGGGGTAAAAACTAAAATGTTGCGTTTATCATTTTGTTCAGTGTATATTAAAATAGAATGCAGTTTTAAATTGTAAAAATATTTCAGAATAATATTGTTTTTACTGTATACCATATTTGATCAAATAAATGGGAGTCTTTCTGAGCCTTGTTTAATTACATTAAATAGAAGAAAAAGGGCAGCCACTTGTCTACAAGGCTGTGTACAAAACATGAAGGTTACCAATACCATCTTAGTGATCACTGAAGGTCTAATAAGCTGGGCTGTGGATATTTAATGCAAACAGCATCTCTCTGTCTCGCTTTCCAACATTATACAGCCATGCACCTCTTTTTCTAAGCCACTGCAATCAATCCTAAGTCACGTACCAGTGTCAGACCACATAGCACAAATTACCCAGGACATCAGCTGAATGGAACTGTAGCGTCTGGACCAATCAAACACACAATATATATTTTGTTAGCTAGATTTAACAAATACTCTGTAACACCCCTCAGTTAACAAGCCATATGAGGACCTATGAACCCTTCCCCCCGAAATGCGTAACACCCCAGGAAGCCGAACAGGCCCCTGGTTCCATCCTTGAGAGGCGTGACTCTTCTCCGACCTTAAAGGCCCACACCAGGGACCCTCCCAGGGTCGGTGGTTCTGTTAGGTTTCAATAAGATGTGAGCTCCAACGCTCCAGAACATCCTAAGTTACGTTGCCAGACTTCGGCCTCGACCTTTCCATTCATCAAGATTCTCTGACTCAAAACTGGTTCTTTTCATCTACCAACTTCAGCAAGGATCACTGGGACTTTCAGATTGCATCAAGCCTTTCTTTCAGACAGATGAGACTTGCAAGTATCCAAACTTAGTCTTATTAATTGATACATTAGGTATAATTTTCACCTTGTTACAAAGGTGTGTTTGAACTAAGAATCTGATGTTTCTCTCAGGTGTAAATCTGCTGAATATGCAAATGGTTCCATAAGACCATTCCTTATTTCTCTTCTCTGTACTGAGTTAAGCTTTAACCCTTTCCTATACCAACTGTATGCGTGTGTGTGTGTGTATGTTAGACCAGTTTATGTGTTTATGTAGTATGTTAGACTAGTTTAAGTGTTTATGTAGTTAATAAAACCTTACTTGTATCACACTTGACGTGGTTCATTGTTTGCTCATAACTGGAGTCACTTAATCATGCAGATTTATGCTACAAGCTTTTGTAGAATTGTACAGTAAGGAAGTTATTTCCCTTAACCAGGAAATTAACGTTCTTAGAATTGACAAGACAGTTGACCCTGAGAGGTCAGCTAAGGCAGAAATCATGTTCATGGATGAGTTCATGATTTATTAACGTAGTAGAATGAAGCAGAGTGAGGCTGAAAGCCGTCGAAGCGAAACGAGGCCGCTGAACGAATTGTGACACACGGCTCGAAAGCAGCGGAGCTTTTATTATGCCACAGTCGACCACTTCCACTCCTTCCGGTTGTGCATATGTTGGAAAGAAAAGCAGCGTTGTTTTATCATACTAGATACGTTTTAAAGTTCTGACATAATGCTACTCTGTGCGGTCGTCACCTGTCTATTAAAACGCACAGCATATTAAAGCGTCTTTGGTGTTTCCATGTTTTCTACAAAACAAAACTGTGCTTTGTCGAAAAAAAATCGAGGGGTTATGAAGTTATTGGCAGGCGACACAATGACACTATAGACACGGCCCATGTGTCACTAGTTAAAATTGTTTATTTCTCTGGATTTAAACATTCTTCGAAACATTTGGGATAATGTAAGTACACAAGTCAGCAAAATATATAACACTGTTCTAGTGGTTTTTGGATATTTTAATAAAAAAAATCTTACATATTGTGCCTTTTACGGTCAAATGAATAAAATATGTGAAAATGGCCTCTTTTACCCTAAAGTCTTAAAGGAGGCGGGGGATCCTAATGCTATTGCATGCAGTTATTTACACTGTTAAAGAGTTGGATTCTCATTCTAAACATGACCAACGTTTCAAAAAAAACTATTTGGACATATGACGGAGAATTTCGGTGCAAGTACACTCCTTCCGGGTGCGTATAAGTTTCAGAAGGTTAATGCAAGAGAGAAAGCTACAAATGAAAGCTTTGCTTGTATTCATGTATTTATTCATTTATTTTATGCTGTAGGCAACTTTAAAAGGAATGTCATTCAGAAAATACCCTTTTCAGCTGACAGATGTCACTGAATTTGGTGTTCTGAAATATCACACCTGACTTTGTGACAGCCCAAGGCTTCATAAACCACAAACCACATTTTCTTTGTTTAGCCAATCAGAAGACTTGGATGCACTGACTATCCATCATCTTGTAGGGCATCCCAAATGCAGAAAACATGAAGCTGAGAGTGGGGTAGTTGGAGTGGATAATTCAAGTCAAGTGCCATTCAGCTGTATGTTTGTATGGCAGGGTTTTGGAAAGCGCTACATCTTTCAGCTTCCAATAGTCTGTGCTTCAAATACCAACAATAAAATCTGAAGTAGCATGAAGCATCTCCAAAAGTTCCCTCTTTTTTTCTGTTCAACTGTGGAGACCCTGTTTAAAGGGATAGTCCAACCAAAATGGAAATTCTTTTATTATGAAGTTAAAATGACTAAAAAATGAAAGAGAAAAAAAATTGAGGCATCTGTCAAAATATCTTGTTTTATGTTTCACAGAAGAACGAAAAGTCGAAAGGTTTGGAATGACATGAAGGCGAATAAGTGATGACAGAATTTATTTTTGGATGAACTATCGCTACAACAGGGCCTCCACAGTTGAACAGAAATAAAGAGAGGAACAAAGGCAAAGAGGACAGAGTAAGGGAGAACGTCTATACGCAATGAAGTAAAGACATGCATCAAAGTGCACAGTCATGAAGCCTGACAAAAACACTCGGCATAATTTTTCAGCAACTCTACCAGATACAATGCCCAGTGTGCAATGTCAGTAGAAGATCACAGAACAGCATAGAGTGTATACTATGAACGTATGTTCATTTATATAAAAGAAAGTCTTTGTTACAGTCTAAATATTCACTGATTATTTTTAGTTCTGTAGAACAAAAAAAAAACAGTTTGACGAATGTTGGAGTTGAAACAATATGGGAACCCATTGACTTTCAATGTATAGACAAAATACACAAAAGACACAAAAAAGGAGATTCATACTTGTTTGAACGATATGAGCGTGAGTAATTCTGAAATCATTATTGGGGCAACTGTCCCTTTAAAAGTTCTGATGTGTAAGGACTTTATCACAAGAAAGAGGTCAGAAACAGGTAAGAAAAGGTCTGAATCAGAGATCACAGAGACATGTGATATTCTTGTGGGCATAGAGGTCACTCCTGTATCTAACAGTAGACTATTCAACAGTGGCATTCCGTCCATATGAGCTACGAATGCTCTGCATACCCAGGCCATCTGAGAGAATGTGTGTGTAGGTTAATTAATATAAACATGATTATAAGTTGATCCCTTGTCATTTCAGATGTAACTTAAAGCTTAATAAAGTGTTGGGAATAAGTACATCAAATTCTTTTTTTGACAATTAACAGTAATTTTCTGTAAATCTGTGCCAGTTCCGAAAGCTTCCGGGCGAGCGGATTCACAGCAGATTTGGCGCCTCAGCTCTATTGCTATGACTCGTCATGATTTTTGCACGTTCTCATAGGTTTGCTGGCAAGCGGCTGATTTCATGCGTGAGGTAAGCTGTTAGCGAAGTGCTCGCTCAAGCGGAAAAATGCACTGCTGCCTCGATTGCCGAAAATCACAATGTGTTTGACGCAAAACCATCTCGACTAAATCAAATGAAAAAAAAAAAAAAAAACAAAAGTGTTGGGAATAAGTACATCAAATTCTTTTTTTGACAATTAACAGTAATTTTCTGTAAATCTGTGCCAGTTCCGAAAGCTTCCGGGCGAGCGGATTCACAGCAGATTTGGCGCCTCAGCTCTATTGCTATGACTCGTCATGATTTTTGCACGTTCTCATAGGTTTGCTGGCATGCGGCTGATTTCATGCGTGAGGTAAGCTGTTAGCGAAGTGCTCGCTCAAGCGGAAAAATGCACTGCTGCCTCGATTGCCGAAAATCACAATGTGTTTGATGCAAAACCATCTCGACTAAATCAAATGAAAAAAAAAAAAAAACATTGTAACTGTATATTTTCATGCTTTCTCAGGCAAAAAAAACTGAAAGTGCCCTGAAAACAAATCTTCTTACATTTTTGGTCATTTATAGGGATGTAACGATTCACTCAACTCACGATTCGATTCGCGATACTGATTTCACGATTCGATTTTCTCACGTTTTTTTTATTTTATTTTTTTTATTAGATTTAAGACAAATTATAAATGAAAAGGTGTCCTTTTATTATTACTTGGACAAAATGCTGCACATTTCTTTGTGAAACAGAAATATGTCAAATAACAAAACTAAATTGATATTTTAAAACAAACCCCAAATCTAATTAAATAAATAAGATAAAAAAAACTCTTCATATAAACAAAGGCTTTGCCTGTGCTCTTTCCATTAAAAATTAGAGACAACCACTGCATTTGAATCACAATCCAAACAAAGACGCTGAATACATGCAGCATGAGCAGTTTTTTAAACAGACGGGCTGAATGAGACGCAGATTCACTCTCTGACAGCAGGTGGCGCTGACGGAACCGCAGCAATACAGCATTTCCTTGCCGATAACAAAGCAGCGCAGCGCTTATGAACGCTGCTTTAATATGCATTATACAGAGGCGAGATGAAAAGAAAATATGATCCAAATTTTTCTAAAGACAGTCAGTTCCCCTCAGAGATACAATCATATAGACTCCCACCCGTAAATTTATCACGATTTGTTTAACATCTCAACCAATTCAAATCGTCACATATTTGTATCGATTTTCAACCGGCTCGCGGTGAATCGTTACATCCCAAGTCATTGACAATGTATGTTGAAGACATAGGTTATTTAGCAACATGCCT
Source organism: Sinocyclocheilus grahami (assembly GCF_001515645.1). Taxonomy (NCBI): domain Eukaryota; kingdom Metazoa; phylum Chordata; class Actinopteri; order Cypriniformes; family Cyprinidae; genus Sinocyclocheilus; species Sinocyclocheilus grahami. Next base: position 276,866 of record NW_015505796.1, on the reverse strand, counting down.
GAGCAAAGAATAATGTGATGATAAAATAAAACAAAAGTTTATAAAATTTATATAAAAATTTAAATAATAACAAACATAAGGAAAACAAAGGAAACAAAATCCTCAGAGCATTTTTCTGAATATTTTATTCCCTTTGTTTTCCTTATGCTTGTGTCGCTTAAAGTTAAAGTCCTTCTCTGATTTTTTTGTTGTTTGCAATGTTGCAACGTTTTACTGGGCAATATTTTAGAAATATTAAAAATATTTTTGGTAGTTTGCATGGTCTGTTGTTGGAGTAGCATTACCCGTGTGAGAGATGTTTCTCCTATTTACTGGCAATAAAAAAAATCATTCAGCAGATGCAGAGACATATAGACCGGAGGAATCCCCCATCTCCCCACCCCCTGAATATTGCGTATCATCTTTACGTAACATTGTGTAAAGGTTATTTGGCAGTCTTTACTAATTTTTCTAGCATACAAATAACAATGGATAAACATGAAATGATAGAAGAAGGATTGGAGATGAATTTCATTTACAAAGGTAGGAAATGTGCATACTTTTAAATCAACACCTGCCACCGTGTTTCTTATTTGTCATCTGTGATTCCTCTTTGAGTGTGTCCTAAAAGCT
>NW_015505796.1:251150-275999 GCF_001515645.1 Sinocyclocheilus grahami | reverse complement strand
CTTTTCGTTGTTTTTGTTGGGGGGTGCAGGGAGGGGGGGGGGGGGGGGGGGGGTTGGCTTAATCTTAGCACTCAGCATACCTGGTAAAAAATATCACCGCTCGCCACTGCTATTCAATCACAATCATGGAGCTCAGTTCAATCAAGCTGTTCACCATCAGGGAACAATTCTATCCAGGACCACAGCAGTCGAATGAACAGAGACGTAGAATGGTTGATTCTGCCTTTTCTATTTCTGCTGCAGCACATAAATGATTTTTTTAATGAAAAAATATATATATCACAGAATACTGAAAATATGTATCCCGGTTCCCACAAATATTGAGCACCAAATCAGTATATTAGAATGATTTCTGAAGGACATGTGCCACTGAAGACTGAATTAATGGCTGCTGAAAATTCTGTATTCAAATGAACGGAAATAAAATACATTTTAAAATATATAAAAATACAAAACAGTTATTTTAAATAATATTTTATTGTTTAACATTACTGCTAACATTATTTTAGATCAAATGATTGCAGCCTCAGTGGACATAAGAGACTCCTTCAAAAACAAAAGTGCCCCCATTATGCCATTTCGAATATTGCCATTCATGCAGTATGTAATGTAGCTGTATGTGAATGTGAATGATCTGCAAAGTTGTAAAGCCGAAAGTGCACAATGAATAAAGTTTTTGTCTCCCAAAAGAAAGAATCGACTCTGAACAGCTTAAATGAGTCGTCAGTAATTCGAATCCCACTGTCACAGAGAAACACATTTGCATAATGCCCAACTATGTTCTACGTTGGCCAGCAGCGAACAACTTGACCCGCCCTCAAACACTGTAGCTTGTTCGTATGGTAAACATCATGTCAAGAAGATGCGGTGAAAGTGAATTTGTTTTATTTTCACGTCAGAAAGATGAGGCTGCAAAGAATCAGTTTTTTTTTTTTTTTTTCATTGTACCACAGCAGTACAACCCCAATCTTTTTAGTATTCCTGTCATTTTACTGACAACTGCTTCTCTAATCTCGGGGAGTTTAACATGGAATTCACAAAACGCTTGCTCTTGAAATATGGTTCAGTACCCAGTTTATCTGAACCAGCTGGCTCCACTGAATCACAACCTGCATGTATGAGAAATAATAGATATTTATATTTTCTATCAATCGTTTAAAATACGGAACTATGGCAATGGGTGTATTGTTTCCGACACGCGCTGTACACGGTAGACTAATCACAACAAAAAACTGGGCCCTCTCACCAATCAGAGCAGAGTAGTCTCACGGAAAGGAGGGGTTTAGAGAGACTGACTCCAAAAACAATATAAGGAACCTTAAAAATGGCAAAACAGGGGCCCTTTAAATAAAAATCTTACCAGCTCCAAACTTTTGAATAGTTGAGTATATGTTGCCTTAGAAGCAGATCCTGTGCTGCTTTTGTAGTATAAAAACAGCATAAGAGGCAAACGGCCATGTCTCCCAAAAGAACAGTAACATCAGTAGACATTTTTCCCCTCATGTGTCACTCAGTGCTCAAGGATTTGCACTGGAGAATATGTCCTGATGGATGTGATTAACAGCACAAAATTAAAGCTTCCTGTGCGGCAGCAATCAGATGGACCATTGGCACATAAGAGACTGCAGCAATGAACGCAGACTTCAAAGAGTGCTGTACGTAAACTAGGTCCCTCTGTTCCTACAAAGCCCAGCTACCTGGATCAAAGAAAGGGAAATTTACCTCATGAAAGAACACTATGTACTCCACAGGACAAAATATTCCCTTGAACATTTCACATTTTCTTAAAACTTAATTTACTTAAATTCTCCCGAAACAAATATACAAACATAAACACTATATTACGGTGGCCGAGAGAGCTCAACGCGCTGCAAATGAAAAAAACACATGCAAATAGAAAAAAAACACCTGCAAATTAAAACATCAATTTGACAACACACGCACTGCAAATAGGCACAGACCTGTTTTAATAAATAAATTTTTACATGATAAAAAGCATGTTCTTGAGCATATTCGAGCGCGCACTCTTACAGTCAAAAATAGGCAAGGCACCTATCTTTAGCGAAGCGTGTGGGAGCCGCGCGCCGCAGATGCGTGCAGTGTAAATAAAGGGTAAGTCACTCTTGTGTTATTTTGACATCATACACCGACCGGTCTGCTTCAAGTCGAACACACAGCTGCTGCTGCCACTTTATGACAACAGATTCACACTTCAAATTAGGTAGTCTGTCATCGATGACAGTAGCTCATTGGAAAAGGACGGAAAATGCCTTTAATTTTGTTTGCACTAATAAATGCTGCTGCCTGCCAGTTGCAATCCCCAATAAAACGTTGTTCCATGTTTTTATTTTCTATATCGGCATAAATATCGTTATCGCAAATATTCTTGAAATATCGTGATCTAATTTTGAGGCTATGTCGCCCACCCCTATTCACTGCCATTAAAAAGCTTGGAAGAGCCAGGGCATTTTTTTATATATATATAACTATATATATATATATATATATATATATATATATATATATATATATATATATAACAAACACGATTAATGTAACTAATGTTTCTGTTTTACAGAAAAAAGGATGTTTTGCTATAGCTTTTGGAGCAAGGACACGAGCCAATGTAATGCAAATATGTGTGAAAGGTCTGACATAAGATGCGAGATGAACAATATTATATGAAGCATTGTTTGTTTTCATCATGTTGCGCCTCGTGTTGTTAAAACAATGTTTGGGATACCACAATCAAAACTTTGTTATTTAGACAGTTTGGTGTTGGATATTCATGTGTAGGATTTCTATCACGAACAGACACGGATATGCCATTGAATCAACCATCATGAGGTCTGAACTAATCACCTTTGGGAACTTCCTCAGAACTCTGTTAAAATCCTCATCCTTTCAACCATATGTGTGTGGGTTTCATTAGTTTAGTTTAATGTAATCTAGAATAGCCAATAAACTGTTGTTTCATTATAAGAATTATTGTCTTGTGTCGTGAATTTTCGAAGTTAAACTCTGCCCAGATCTTAGTTACCTAGCTCGTAGCTTATAAATTATGACAAGCATGTATGAACCTTTGAATAGTACAAATATTCAAATTGATAAGATATACTGATGTTAACGTCTCACTGGACGACCGTTGATAAAGTGTAAACTATCAATTTTGGAATCCGTTCAATCAGGTTGATTTTGAATCTTAAGATTCGATTCCCCCTTCTGAAAACCTGAGCTAAAATAAGAGTTAATTTTCCATTTTTCCTTACACATGTAATTATGGTGAAAACCAAACACATTTGTGTGTTCAAAAAGTAAAGAAATGGTTATATTACTTCACTGGCCAACGGAGCGAACCAACCCTGTGACGTCACACACGGTGGTATTGCAATATGGCTGCGTCCTTGCTCCAAAAGTGATGACAACACATCCTTTTTTTCTTTAAAATGGTTAAATGAATCGTGTTTGCTATATATATTTTTTTATTTAAGTGGAAATCAGTTTACTAAATAATGTAAACTTGACTGCTTCACTTCCACTTTAAAAGTTCAAAGACAGCGGTTCATAAGAACAGGGTCAAACTGCAGACATTGGGGACAACAAAGCTACAGACTGACAGGGGGTGACTGTCCACTGACCGGGATGACCACCAACTCATTTGAATGTCACTCAACAACCGTAGGGAGACATCAATTGATCTACAAAAAGAATGGCAAATGTGGGGTGAAGCGCAAGGTGAGAACAGTTCAAAACAGGCTCCTAGGGGCAGGGCTGAAGTCGTGCAAAGCTATAAAACAAATCCCTTCATCAATGAGAAGCAAAGAAGAGCCAGGCTGAGGTTGGTAAAAGACCATAAGGATTGGACCTTCTCTGATGAGTCCAATTCAGCTTTGCTCGTCTGGTCATCTAATGGTTAGACGAAGACCTGGAGAGGCCTACAAGCCACAATGTCTCGCACCCACTGTGAAATTTGGTGGAGGATCGTGATGATCTGGGGGTGCTTCAGCAAACTTGGAATTGGCAACATTCGTCTTTGTGAAGGTCGCATGAACCAAGCCACGTACAAGGTCATCCTGGAAGAAAACTTGCTTCCATCTGCTCTGACAATGTTTCTCAACTCTGAGGATTGGATTTTCCAGCAGGACAATGCTCCATGCTACACAGCCAGGTCAATCAAGATGTGGATGAAGGACCACCAGATTAAGACCTTATGGCCAGCCCAAACTCCAGACTTGAACCCCATTGAAAACCTCTGGAATGTGATCAAGAGGAAGATGGATGGTCGCAAGCCATCAAACAAAGCCAAGCTGCTTGAATTTTTGCGACAGAAGTGGCATAGTCACCCAACGGCAAAGTGAAATACTGGTGGAAAGCATGACAAGACACATAAAAGCTGTGATTGAAAATCAGGGTTATTTCACCAAATATTGATTTCTGAACTCTTCCCAAGTTAAAACATTAGTATTGTGTTGTTTAAAAATTAATATGAACTTATAATTGCTCTAAATGACAATATCTTTGTTTGGAATTTAGGAAAAATGTTGTCAGTATTTTATAGAATAAAACTAAAATTTTAATTTTACTAAAACACACAGTAAAACCAGAGAGGCTGATAATTTTGCAGTGGCCTCTTAATTTTTCTAAATCAGCAAAGCGATTCACAGCTATAAAGACTTCATTTTAAGTCAAACCCAGTACCCTGCATCACATTCATGTCAAAATCAGTAATACACTAAATGATTTGGCCTAATTACAAATGATGCCAGTTGAAAAACAAGAGTGCTATAACATTTCAGTGCTTCTCAGTAAACATGCCTTAGAAGAAATTGTGAGTGCAGGTGCACGTTGCACTGCTTTGACGTTCCTTTCATCACATCTGAATGTGGCCCACCAGCTAACTTGTCCTCTTTTACCTTGACGCTGAATGTAAGTGAATTTAGGGAAATGTTTCTACAGTATTAGCAGACAAGCAGAGCAGGCAGGAAGATACAGAGGTCACAAAAGCTCTGTCAGAACCCATAAATCACAGAAGAGCCATCACACTACACAATTCTGGTTTGCTAGAGCCTCTTCCAACTTACCTGCTCTAAAGCAGCAAGCAGGGCCTTCAAACATATACAGCAATGCACTCTCTCAATGAGCTTTCAAAAGGCTCAAATCTGTGGACAAAGCGCTGGTCAAGAATTGGTGGCTGAACCTACATTTCAGAACACTTAAATTAAAGATGGTCTCCATGGAAACCACAAAGTTCATCTTTATTGGCACAATAACTCTGCTCTTGAGCCAAAGTCTACAAAATAACAGTAGGGCTACTTATACTTAATACTTATAGTAATTTTAGCTGCTTCCAAAACTGTCTGCAAAGCAGATGTTTCGATTTTCCTCATTTTTTTTCAAGTTAGCTCGTAAAAGAAATCCATATGAATTGAGCAATTTAATCAAGTGTTCTAAAAATATTTTATTTCACAAACAGACATTTATTCAAATATAAACACTAATCAACGCACATACACACATCAAATATAGTAAATAGAAGCTCAAACATGCTCACTTGACGCATGAGAACCAATGAGGTTTCCATCAAGGACATGTAGATGAGTTTCCGCTTACCGATCAATGTTTATGTGTGAATTCACGCCTAAATTAAATCTGTTCATCAAACGATCATGTCTCTTTGGAAGATTTTGATTAAACGGCTTGATTCATATGAATTACTTTTACAATGTTTAAATGGGGGGGTCTCTTTAGGTTTCATTAAAAATATACCTTAATTTGCATTTCAAAGATAAAAGTGAACTAAACTTATAAAGGGTTAGTTCACCCAAAAATGAACATTTTGTAATTAGCTATTTTGCTTTTGTAAACATTACACTTAAAAGATAATTTTGCTCAACTGACTCACATTGACTGGTTGTTCGATATTCAAAACCTGTAATAGTAGTAGTGTGATATACTGCAATTAAACAACTGGAAAAAACAATGGAACAGCAGCACAGTGGATTCAAAATCCTGTAAAGAACTACTACTATCAATATGAAACAAGATTCATAGGTCACAGATCATTCATTTTACAACAAAATGGGTGAAGTGATATTCAGACATTTGCCTTTTATTTAAAAATAAAAAAATTGGAAAACAGTACAAGAACTGATGAGGAGGAGAGCAGGAGCGGGGGAGCAGGATCAAGAAATGTCACAAGCCGGATTCATACTCATATTACCAGCATGAGCATCTGTTGAAGCTCTGGCACGTCACACATTTGGTTACTTGAAAGTATTGAAAAATAAGACTTGGCCATATCAATAAGACAATAGAGCAAAAGTATAACTGAGTTGGGCGAAGGATCCTCATAATGCTCTAGTGCTTGAGAGTAGCTCCAACCAGCTTCAAAACACCTGCCTGTAAGTTTCTAGTAATCCTGAAGACCTTGATTAGCAAGCAGTGGCTTATTTGAGGAACAGCATGACCAAAACCGGTTATTATTTCTATCTGTTATCAGACTGTGACACAGATGTGTGAGTGAGAATACCATGCTAATGGATGCTGTACAGCATGACACCTTAGCAGTGTTGCAGACCTCATATGGACACTGCAGAGTTTAGACTTCGCCGGAACACTTTCCAGTCCAACACCAGCAGAGCTACTCTTTATTTCCAGTTTGGATAAAAATTGCTGTATCACTTCCCAGTTGTGTCCCAAATTACACACTTCATACTCTGCACTACTATGCACTACCTACACTACTCAGGGCTCGCAAAATTGCTAGCCCAACGTCCTGGGGCTATTGTGTTTTCCAGTCGGGCTACCAAAATGTATCACTGCCCTGCCCGACTGGCTACCTTGAACAGTGATATAAAATCCCTTCCTTTGATTCGCGTTGTTCACTCGCTTGCAGGGGTGAAACGGATCATAGTTTATCATTTACACGTGTTTCTAAGTCTTACCAATTTAAACATTCAAGCATTTTAAACCATTCATGCGCATGAAGAATTCAGTTCGGTGCTCGCGCGCACACGCTCAAAGTGCGCACCTACAGAGTGGCGTTTCAGGCAGAGCACGAACTGAAATATATGGTTTTATATGAGGTGTCAGACTCGGCAAATTCATTTTTCATAAGTTTATATATACAGACATCTGTTGTGGGCGTTCTTGGCAGTTTTTAATAAGGCTTTTTAAAAACAATAGTATTCATATCGACTGAAATTCAGAAATATATCATGATATACATTTTGGCCATATCGTCCAGCCCTACGTCCACCTAAGCTGGAGGAGACGAAAGTCATATCAAAGTCACAAGAATCATCATCAGGTTTCTCTAATGCAATCTTTCTGAATATGAGCCTTTCACAATTACTATTGATAGACCAAAAAAAAATTTAAAATGTCAAAAAGCCATCAATAGTTTTACTTGGATTACACAAACACTTGAGAAAAGTGAAGATAATGGCCAGCCTTTCCTTTCTGTGCCAAGGCGGCATTCAGGTGTGAGAGTTTGATGAATAATTTATGACAATCCTTCTGCTGTAATGATTGAGCACAACAACTTTCACCCTCTCCTCGCTGTGTGTGGAAGTTACGGCGAGCTGCACCAGCCAAAGTGAGAAATTCTTCACAGAGTTTGTGTTATCTATAGGATCTCGGTTTCCGTCTTTATCTTTGAGATCATCTCTCTCACCACCGGATCAATACTTTCACGGCATGCAACGCCGCCTCTCACAACAGACAGTTGTTACACAGTGGCTGTCGTATCGGCTTTTCTGTGGGATTGCGAATATGATGTGTTTGTTAAAATGGCTAAGCTATATATTCAAGTCATGTCAGTGTTTAAAAAGTCTGAATTGATCACCACTATCATGATAAATGTGGCTTCTTTTTGTAATGACTTATTGTTCACTGCTGAGACAGATGGCTAAATGAGGTATGAATAATTTGGATTTGAAGAAAACTCAGCCATGCATGTTGAGATGCACGCAATACAATGCACATAACTATATAAACTGACCAATGTTGGCAAGCAAAATAAACATGCTTATCAACTTTAAAAAGGGAGAAGTGACTTGGGTATCATTAAAGACCTGTTCACATCAACACGAATGTTTGGCACAAAAATTTGATGCAACTTTCAAGTGTCAAAAAAAAAAAATGGAAGAGAGACTGGATAAAAATAAAGTAGATGTCACTTTTAGAGAAGCAGAAATACTTCAGTTATCTGGTACAAAAAGAGTTTCTGTTTCTCTTTTTGTCATTGAGAAGTCAAATAGTATGTTTTCAAACAGCTGCTCAGATTTTTTTTTCATTATGTTTAATAATAATAAAAAACCACCAAATACATCAATACAGGGACAAAAGAGCCTGTTCTGGATTCTTCCTTTGTTTGAATCCAAGTCTGTAATTTGAGAGTGTCACCCATTCACAATTTTATATAATAGCAGCGGCTCTGGATATGTGACCAAAACAAATAATCTTATTGGTTGGCCAGTTTTCTTCACAGGACAATGGAGAAGACATCAGAATATCCATTGCATTGATAGCATGCAAATGTTTGTGTTGGTCTGAACAGATGTATCAACAGCTGTTCAAATTAAAGGGGTCATGTCATGACAAATCAAATTTACGTCATTGCACCATAGGCCCCGCCCACTGGCATTCAGTTACTTAACAGCTGGCACTTGTCTACACCGACCGTGAGTATCATATAGTGTCCAAAGCAAACAGAACCCATTATATTTGCGTTGATGCATCCAGTTTAAACAGCTCGTTTTTGTCTCTGTACACACTTCAGAAGGACCCAGTGTCAGGAACAATATGGTTTATTTTTAATAGCGCCTCAGGTCGGAGGATTATATGTTTGTTCAGAGCATCTGACTCCAGACTGTAAAAGAGGCACAGTGTAATGGAGAGTTTGCAAAGAAAACTTAGTTGAAAGATGAAGCAGCCAACAGATTTGGATCTGACAGCAGCAATAAGCAAACCATAAGCCAATTTCATAACACTTTGTCTGTAAATTATGATTTTATATGGATATGTTTTCAAAACACTTACTCTGTGCAATAGCAAGAGTTGTTAATACTTTTTTTTAATATAATAAATAAAAGTCCATGAAATGTTTACCAAGACACACTTCTTGTGGACGAAACAACCATTCATCCATCACTTCACAAGCTATGTGCCCATTTAAAGGGATAGTTCACCCTCAGTTGCTGGTCTCCATTGACTTACATGATTTTTGTTTGTTTGTTTTTTTCCATACTATGGAAGTCAATGGGGACCAGCAACTGAAGGTGAACTATCCCTTTAAGTTAAATTCACACAAAAAATCTGACCGTCTCAAAAACAATTAGCAAATAAAGTATTTTTCTCAAAAGAACAAAATCATGACTTCCTGGAAAACTGGCACAAAATGGAAATAGAATGTGCAGCCACTGGCGAAGCAACTGTGGCTCTTTTATTAATTTAATAAATGACTTGCGGTTTAGAGCATGCAAACAAAACTCTCTGATGAACTTCATTCACTGGGAGCAAAGGCGTCAGAGTTCTGGAAGGTAATAATCAATCATCGGAGCAAATTATTCAGATCACATGATTCTTTGATGTGCTTCATATTTTTTGCACTTAAAAAAAAAAGAAGCAAATAAATATATAAATAATTATATATGTTGTATAAATGCTGGTGGAAAGTTGTAAAAAAAAATGTAATATTATATATATATCTTGGAAACTTAAAAAATTGCATCTTGGTTTTTCCATTGAGCATGTATACAATATATAGAAAAAGCACTGGCATTAAAATAAGTGAATTAAAATGATGAAATACATTTTTCAAGCTTCAAGAAAGATGGTCAAGGTCTTCTCAGATCAAATCAGAGTGAATAATTTATTTACTCAAAAATCTGAAATCAATAAACCTACAAATTATCCAAGACACTTAAAATACAAACTGTCAATTTTCCTATTCAGTCCATGTCATGTTACAAATTTTACATAATGTTGGGCCCTAAAGACCATCCTGAAGCAAATTCAAATGAGAGGTTCAGCATTGCTACCAAAAACCTCCAGTTGGCCATTACTACCAGTGTGTATGGTCCAGTTGCTCTCCCCTGACAACAGAAGTGTGATCAGTGGACCGTGTGAGGCTACAGACGTGAGAGGCCGGCTGGAGTGGAGGCTGGGGTGATGTATGGGTAGTGATGGAGAAGTGGATGTTTACAAGAACATACTCACACATTAGAAAAGCCTCTGGCATGGGGCACCAGGATGGCTGAGCAAGATGAGAATGGAAATAAATGATCTCAGGCGAGTGCTATTCTTGGGTCAGCGCTGCTGCTATTAATATTCAGCTATTCTCATTTAGTGATATTAAGGATAATTAATTTCAGCCCTGAAAGAGACTCAGATTTTCCTTATGGGAGCCACTGATAAGTGGACCGCAGCTGTGAAAAGGTTTTAAAGATTGTAGTAATGAAATTGTGTGCAGCAGGAAAACATACGCAGTGCAAGAATGAAAAGAAAAATCTTTAGGTTGCAGGTGAAACCTCTGGTGTTGTGGAGCAGTGGTCTGGTGTGCTATGATTCTACATTCTGGGAGGCTAGTTTATATGTCACTTGATTCATCTAAAAGCAAGACTTCAAGGGAAAGATTGATAAAGATACACAGATGGAGGGACAAGTCAACACAAGCATGCAAATACAGGAATATAATAATAGTTGAATAACACCATGAACACAAATGCAAAATAGGGCATGAAAAAAAAATATTTCTATACATTTAGCACTTTTGTATTTGGAAACATGTATTATTTGAATGCCCCTAATGCCTGTGACATGGCAGTACCATAACATTCTGATACATACTACATACCTGAAAGATTACCATATTCATATTTAAGGTATTTACATGGTCTTCACAAGATACTTCAAATAATACCACTTTACCACCATGGAACTGCCATATATACTCTTTATGACTTCACTCTTCCACTGCTGCTATCCGTTTATACAGATTCATTTTTTTTTCTATCAGTGCAATCAGTTGGAGCTTGGTAAAATTAATAACAGAACATTACTGAAAGCTTAAATAAAAGCAGCTTATTGTCTCTTATGTAGTATAATATACACAATTTGTTTGAGTTACAGATCATTTGGATCTCACTACATTTATCAAAGGCATTTTTCAATATGGATCCCATTTAACCACACAATGGCAACTTTACGGACTGTAGATTCATATAATCCTCACAACCACATTGTGCAACTTAAGCACGACTTACTATAAAAAGAAGGATGTATTTAATTCACTAATAATATTTTGTACCATAGTAGTAAGCACTTTGAAGAACCATATAAATACTATGGTAGACATGGGCCAACCTGTAGAAATGTATACCACAATGCTGATAAAAAATTTGACAGCAAGCAGAAAACTATACTCTACTCCGCAAACTGTCACAGATGTGCACTTCGAGTGTAGACCGAACAGTTGAATATAATGAGAGCCATTCAGTTCTGAAGAGCCTAGTGAAAACACTTTGTGTCCATAGGTTGTTTACAGTAGCCAAGCAACTTCACAATTTGATGCAACTATTAAAGGCACAATATGTAATTTTCGCCACTAGCGGGCGTGTATTCAAAATAAACAAATAGACAAAGGCGTAGTTTGATGACGCCGTGACTGAGTGTGGAATCATGGGAGTTGTCGTCTTCATCCCCACAGCCGAAGCAATCCGACAGGACTCGGGCAGAAATCATGTTCATGGATGAGTTCATGATTTATTAACGTAGTAGAATGAAGCAGAGTGAGGCTGAAAGCCGTCGAAGCGAAACGAGGCCGCTGAACGAGCGTGACACACGGCTCGAAAGCAGCGGAGCTTTTATTATGCCACAGTCGACCGCTTCCGCTCCTTCTGGTCGTGCGCATGTGGGAGAAAAAAAGCAGCATTGTTTTATCATACTAGATACGTTTGAACGTTCTGTTATAATGCTACTCTGTGCAGTCGTCACCGGTCAATTAAAACGCACAACATATTAAAGTGTCTTTGGTGTTTCCATGTTTTCTACAAAACAAAACCGGAAATCGAGGGGTTATGACGTCACGCTCCGTGTCACTAGTTAAAATTGCTTATTTCTCTGGATTTAAACATTCTTCGAAACATTTGGGATAATGGAAGTACAGAAGTCAGCAAAATATATAACACCGTTCTAGTAGTTTTTGGATATTTTAATTAAAAAAAATTGTGCCTTTAAAGAATTCAACACATCTTTTGTTTTATAAAAATCATGTACACATGGAAGAACAATGAATAAGTTAGATCCCTTGCAATGGCCCCGAACAAGTTTTTCCTCAGAGCTGCAGTCTTTGTGATAAGGCTGATGGGAAGTCTCTGTGGAACAATAGATTAGAGTTCACAGTAAAATGAGAGGCAGCTGTCAATCATACATTCCCTTTTTCCCTCTCTAGCCTCAGTAAACACAGCTTTGCCAAGGAGACCCACAGGTTGAGCTGGGAATCCACCACAGAACAAGAGGCATTCTGCTCTTCGGATAAAGGGGAGGAGCAGAGAAGGAAGAGAGTTGGAAAATCTATTCAGCTGTTCCCACACTGGGCTCTATGGGTTTCCTGGTATTTTGGTCTCCGAGCGGCTACAACCCACATCTTTCAAAAGGGATTTCTATTGGGGGGGGTGGGGGGATCGGGGTTGTGGCAGCATCTTGGGAGACAGCAAGATATGAAAATTATAAAGTGACCTTTTATTCTACATGCTGGAATATAATTTTGTTCAGTGTAGTTTTTCACATGAGGTTTAGCAGTGGGTAAATCTGAAACTGATATCACAACAAAAGACAAAGACAAGTTCAAACAACAGGAACTAAGTAGAACAAAGTTGTTCTCAAGAATCTTTTTTAATTTCTACTAATTGCCTTAAACATAAATGATGCACCAATATAATACTGATAAGTCAACCATTACAGTTATGGTAGATGCCCAATAAATGGCTAATATTAAAATTATATACTATTGTGTCTAAATAAATTCAAAATAAAACATTGAATGTATTCAACCATTTTAATTTTAGCATCACAATAAAATCAATTTGTTGCCAATACAGATCATCATGTTTTCACAGTATGCTATAGAAAATATTACATCATGGCTGACAAATATCATCCATCATTTTTGTCATATAGCCATAGCATCAAAATAATAACTGTACAAAACTTAAAGCCTGAAAAGAAAGAAAAATGAAAACTTGTATAAGAGAGAAATGTGCAAAGGAAACTTTCTTCAACGGAAAGTAGGTCAGAATGGAAGGCAGAATCAATAAACTAAAATCTGTTCACTCTGTCTCTATAAAATACAAAGGTTCGGTTTCCCAGATAGGGTTTAATTTAAAGGCACAATATGTAAGATTTTTGTATTAAATATCCAAAAACCACTAGAACAGTGTTATATATTTTGCTGACTTGTGTACTTACATTATCCCAAATGTTTAAATCCAGAAAAATAAGCAATTTTAACTAGTGACACGGATCGTGTCTATAGTGTCATTGTGTCGCCTGCCAATGACGTCATAACCCCTCGATTTCCAGGTTTTGTTTTGTAGTAAACATGGACACACCAAAGACGCTTTAATATGTTTTGCGTTTTAATAGACCGGTGACGACCGCACAGAGTAGCATTATAACAGAACTAGATACAAATGTATCTAGTATGATAAAACAGCTGCTTTTTTTCCCACATGCGCACGACCAGAAGGAGCGGAAGCGGTCGACTGTGGCATAATAAAAGCTCCGCTGCTTTCGAGCCGTGTGTCACACTCGTTCAGCGGCCTCTTTTCGCTTCGACGGCTTTCAGCCTCACTCTGCTTCATTCTACTACGTTAATAAATCATGAACTCATCCATGAACATGATTTCTGCCCGAGTCCCGTCGGATTGCTTCGGCTGTGGGGATGAAGACGACAACTCCCATGACTCCACACTCAGTCACGGCGTCATCAAACTATGCCTTTGTCTCGTTGTTTATTTTGAATACACGCCATCTAGTGGCGAAAATTACATATTGTGCCTTTAAGTCTGGAGTAGGCTTAATCTAGAATAGTTAATCATGGCTTTAAAACATGGAATGAACCAAGAAAAGCTTAAAATTGTAAGGAACTGAGAAGCAACTCTAGAAGTAGAAAAAAGACTGTAATCAAACATTAAAATAAAAATAAAAATGTACAGAACAAGAGGAAACATTTTTAAAAGCAAGCGAAATAAACTGCACACGTCAGGTGTGGTATAAAAGAAAAGGAATGCCTGGAAATCTGTTTGCAATGAATTCTTGCATAAATTCTTGCAATCAGGTGTTGTCAGTTTTTCAACATTTTAATATTATTGTTTATGATGTTATACATAAAGCAGCAGTTATATTTATATATATATATATATATATATATACACAGTGGGGAAAAAAAGTATTTAGTCAGCCACCAATTGTGCAAGTTCTCCCACTTAAAAAGATGAGAGAGGCCTGTAATTTTCATCATAGGTATACCTCAACTATGAGAGACAAAATGAGAAAAAAAAATCCAGAAAATCACATTGTAGGATTTTTAAAGAATTTATTTGCTTTTTTAGAGAGAGGGGAAGAAGAAGAAGAAATCTGAAAAGAAATCTGTATTGTTAATCCATTTAAAAGAAAAAAGAAAAGAAAAAAAGAAAATAGCTAAAGAATTGAAAATTTCCATTTCCACAATTAGGACAACAATTAAGGAGTTCCGATCAACAGGAAATGTTACAAATCTACCTACAGTATATTATCTTAATGCAACATGAAGAGGATAGTTTGAGTGGCCAAAGACTCTGCAAGGAGTCTTGGGGTCAAAAAGCCTAAAAAAATGTTTTTTAATTAAATTAAATTAATCAAATAAATAAATAAAAAACACCACCTACATAACTACAAGCTGTTTGGGAGGGTTTTGAAGAAAACTCCTCTGCTTTCATTCAACAAAAATCAAAAAAACAAATTCCAGCATATTCAGATGCCACACACAACCAGAACTTCAAACAGGACTGGGTTCTATGGTCAGATGAACCTAAAAAAATTAGCTCTTTTTCCAGGAAACACTCAAGGTGGGTTTAGTGCACATGGATACGCTGTTTTCGTTCAGATCAAATCACAACAATGTAGGAAACAGTTCCGGCGTGATGCAGCGGACACAGAACAGCATACGTTGTTTACGTCCAGCTGATACTCTCCAAAATGGTGCTACAGGGTGATGCGGAGGAGACAAATTGTTGAATAAGGTCTTTTTTTTTTTTTGCGCACAAAAAGTATTATCGTAGCTTCGTAAAATTATGGTTGAACCACTGATGTCACGTGGATTATTTTACCGATCTCCTTACTACGTTTCTGGACTTGGGAACATTTCAGTTGTATTGCTGTCTATGCAGGATCAGACAGCTCTCAGATTCCATCAAAAATACCTTAATTTGTGTTCCTAAGATGAGGTCTTGCGTTTGAAACGACATGAGGGTGAGCAATTAATGACAATTTTCATTTTTGGGTGAACTATCCCTTTAAAGTTGGGTGTATTCTGATTGACTGCCAATGTTTTTTTTTTTTTTTTTTTTTTAATCATTCATCAGCTGGAAAAAAAGTTATTCAAATGGCATTGTTCTACTGTTATTCTAATAGCTAGGGTGTAGACTCTGCTATTCATTTAAATTTAGAAAAGGAATGTTATCCTTAAACAGGCTTTTAATGATCCTCTTCTTCTGCAATTACACAGCTAACATTATTATTGAGATGTTCATAATTCAAATAAGATTTAATTAAAACACGTTTTTTGTGTTTGAGTGAAGTGGGTCATTTGTCAATATGGTGACTGTAAACACAAACTGTATCCTTACTGAGGAATGCATTTAGAAACTAATGTGACAACCCTCTCACTGGCAGGATCTCGGATTCATTATAAGTGATATTAGGTTCAGGTAAGCACTTACAGAAACGCAACTGCTTGTGTGCAGGTGAACAAAGTGCAGGTAACTTCTCAACCAATTTAGAAGTTCCCATGGCAATGGAGTGCCAGCGGGTTGCAGGATAATTTCTAGGAAATGGAGTTGACCACTGTATGTATCATATTTCTTTGAAGATGCCTGTAAGCAATATGTGAAAAGCTGTATATAACAAGATTTTCTGTGCTAGAATACACACAAACCTTATAATCAAGATTGTTGTACTCTATCAGTTACAAAATATTATTACCTATAAGGCCCTTAATGGGTTAGCTCCTGTGTACCTAACTAGTCTTCTACCACGCTACAATCCATCACGCTCCCTAAGGTCACAAAACTCTGGACTTTTGGTAGTACCTAGGATAGCATAGTCCACTAAAGGAGGTAGAGCTTTTTCACATTTGGCTCCCAAACTCTGGAATAGCCTTCCTGATAATGTGCGGGGTTCAGACACACTCTCTCTGTTTAAATCTAAATTAAAGACACATCTCTTTGGCCAAGCATTCAAATAATGCATCTCATAATCTTGTACTGCAGTTATATCTGATCAAATGCACATTATTATTCTTTAGCTTGGGTTAAAGGGGTCATATGATGTTGCTAAAAAGAACATTATTTTGTGTATTTGGATTAATGAAATGTGTTTATGCGGTTTAAGGTTGAAACATTATTTGCAACATACTGTACACTATTGTTTCTCCTCTATGCCCCGCCTTTCTGAAACGCATCAATTTTTACAAAGCTAATCGGTCTGAAAAGTGAGGTGAGCTCTGATTGGCCAGCTATCCAGTGCGTTGTGATTGGCCGAATACCTCAAGCGAGTGACAGAAATGTTACGCCCCTACCATACTGTGATGCCTTGTCCGGCCGGAGCGACGATTCAAAAACATTAAAACCCATTATAAACGAGGCATTGTTGCATCCAGTGGGGACATAATTACGGATTATAATGACTTATACTGTCTTTTTACGCGTTGCATCATGCCGTGCCGTGTATACATAAAACCATGTCTGCATTTGTGATCGGAGAAGTGACAAACAACAAACGATACTCTACACTGCCCAAAACTCACGTTTGAATCATCAGTGGCAAATTCTTTAAATATAAAAAACGTACTTACAGTCTGTGAGTCAGAACAGCCGGCATTGTAATCTACTCTTCCAGGATCAGGAAACAGTCCTCCATAAAGTGCGCTGACATTTGGGTTGAAGTGTTCTGGAACAGTGTTGTAAATACAACTTAACCACTGATTTCTAGTCGTGTCCTCTTTTGGAAGGCCAAACAAAGTAGTTTCACTTTCACAACGAAACACAGCGTCTCCACAACATGGCAGCGGCGGCAACAATACTACAGCGAGAATCAAAGTTACGCCTTCTTTCTTTGCGTGAACATTTGGGCGGCGTTATGCAAATCTTCCCACATCGTGACGTAGACATGTGGGGGCGTGCTAGAACGAGCCGTTTTAGGTAGGTGTGGTTGACTCTTAACTTTTATAAAGAATATCTCTTTGGATTTGAGACTTTAGTCTTTGCAACTTCACAGCTCTTCTTTATGCACCAAGAGCTTGTAACACTCCAAAGAGAAAGGAAAAATTGAAATCGCATCATATGACCCCTTTAAACAAATAAATTGTGCTTGGTTGAAACAGCAGTTACACTAATTATGTCTCTATTTGTTTCTCAGATTTTGCCACGGGATGTAACTAGGATTTACACAAGCTTCAGTCTGGATCCAGAACACCTGAGAAGAGATGATGGCAACTCCTCAGAGGACCTCAGATGATGCCAACCCTGAAACAACATACAGAACTACCACATTTTGCTATGAGTTGATTGCATTATATAATAATTGCTGTTAATAGTGTTCATTGTCTGTTTGATTAAGTTTTTAATTGATTTTTCCGTACATTTCTGCCATATGTACATTAACTGACAGTCACCACTGATAAGCTACCGCTAAATATTGTAGAAACTTAATTTGCTGTAGAGTTGCTTTGCAACGATTTGTATCGTGAAAAGCGCTATACAAATAAACTTTAATTGAATTGTATAGAGATTCTGCCATGGTGGGTAATTGGACATCATGAAAAGAGAACTGGAAATTTCAAGTACCTAAAGGACCTTTTACAATGTGAAAAACGATCAAAAAAAGAATAGCCAACAATCCATTTACTTCAAGAGCAAAATGAACATGTGATGGGCTGTGGGAAAAGCAAATTCATGCCTATACAATAGAGGGAGCAACATGCAATACACCTGTTATCTGCTCTGCTATTACAGATGTCAGTAAAACAGAATGAAGGAGAATTGCAACTATTCATTATAAAAAATTAAGAAGTAGTTTGCCGTTATAATTGGTATGCAACAAAGACGAAGAAATTCCATAAAGTGTATTTATATAATTTAACCTTTTGCAGGTCAGCATGAAGTTCAGTGTTTGTATTTCCCTGTGATTATTAATTAATTTGAAGAAATTCAGAATTGTATTCAAGTTTGAAATTCTGCTTTTGTGCAAGAAAGAGGAGTACTGTTACAGTAAATTACCTCTCTCTGGTGTCTAGATTTTAGCAGCACATATATACTTTACAAAGTGCAATTCAAACAAAATATTTACACTTTTTTCTTATCTTAAGAATTGAAAAATAACTTAAAACATTAGAATTCAAACCTTCTGACATAAAAATAAATAATAATAATAATAATAATAATAATAATAAAATCTAATGCAAAGAGACAAATATGTAGGCTACCTAAAATAAGTGGTCAAAGAATGCGGGTGAGCAAACGGGTAGTATTTTAAAATCAATCAGCTCATTAATATATTCTACAGATAACAGCTTCATAACAGACTACATAATTTTGCTTTTAATTAAGAAGCAATTGCAACTGTTGCGTCCTCTCCCATAAAATCACACCTCTTGATTCCAAAGACAAAGGCATTGCAAGAGTCTGTACACATGACAGAAAAAAATTGCACTTTTCACAGAAAGACATCACTTAGACCTGTTCTGCATGTAGTCAGACAACACAGGGCCCATTTTCAATTCTCAGAGCATGACATGAATACTGTTTTTTTTTTTTTTTTTTTTTTAATCATTCATCAGCTGGAAAAAAAGTTATTCAAATGGCATTGTTCTACTGTTATTCTAATAGCTAGGGTGTAGACTCTGCTATTCATTTAAATTTAGAAAAGGAATGTTATCCTTAAACAGGCTTTTAATGATCCTCTTCTTCTGCAATTACACAGCTAACATTATTATTGAGATGTTCATAATTCAAATAAGATTTAATTAAAACACGTTTTTTGTGTTTGAGTGAAGTGGGTCATTTGTCAATATGGTGACTGTAAACACAAACTGTATCCTTACTGAGGAATGCATTTAGAAACTAATGTGACAACCCTCTCACTGGCAGGATCTCGGATTCATTATAAGTGATATTAGGTTCAGGTAAGCACTTACAGAAACGCAACTGCTTGTGTGCAGGTGAACAAAGTGCAGGTAACTTCTCAACCAATTTAGAAGTTCCCATGGCAATGGAGTGCCAGCGGGTTGCAGGATAATTTCTAGGAAATGGAGTTGACCACTGTATGTATCATATTTCTTTGAAGATGCCTGTAAGCAATATGTGAAAAGCTGTATATAACAAGATTTTCTGTGCTAGAATACACACAAACCTTATAATCAAGATTGTTGTACTCTATCAGTTACAAAATATTATTACCTATAAGGCCCTTAATGGGTTAGCTCCTGTGTACCTAACTAGTCTTCTACCACGCTACAATCCATCACGCTCCCTAAGGTCACAAAACTCTGGACTTTTGGTAGTACCTAGGATAGCATAGTCCACTAAAGGAGGTAGAGCTTTTTCACATTTGGCTCCCAAACTCTGGAATAGCCTTCCTGATAATGTGCGGGGTTCAGACACACTCTCTCTGTTTAAATCTAAATTAAAGACACATCTCTTTGGCCAAGCATTCAAATAATGCATCTCATAATCTTGTACTGCAGTTATATCTGATCAAATGCACATTATTATTCTTTAGCTTGGGTTAAAGGGGTCATATGATGTTGCTAAAAAGAACATTATTTTGTGTATTTGGATTAATGAAATGTGTTTATGCGGTTTAAGGTTGAAACATTATTTGCAACATACTGTACACTATTGTTTCTCCTCTATGCCCCGCCTTTCTGAAACGCATCAATTTTTACAAAGCTAATCGGTCTGAAAAGTGAGGTGTGCTCTGATTGGCCAGCTATCCAGTGCGTTGTGATTGGCCGAATACCTCAAGCGAGTGACAGAAATGTTACGCCCCTACCATACTGTGATGCCTTGTCCGGCCGGAGCGACGATTCAAAAACATTAAAACCCATTATAAACGAGGCATTGTTGCATCCAGTGGGGACATAATTACGGATTATAATGACTTATACTGTCTTTTTACGCGTTGCATCATGCCGTGCCGTGTATACATAAAACCATGTCTGCATTTGTGATCGGAGAAGTGACAAACAACAAACGATACTCTACACTGCCCAAAACTCACGTTTGAATCATCAGTGGCAAATTCTTTAAATATAAAAAACGTACTTACAGTCTGTGAGTCAGAACAGCCGGCATTGTAATCTACTCTTCCAGGATCAGGAAACAGTCCTCCATAAAGTGCGCTGACATTTGGGTTGAAGTGTTCTGGAACAGTGTTGTAAATACAACTTAACCACTGATTTCTAGTCGTGTCCTCTTTTGGAAGGCCAAACAAAGTAGTTTCACTTTCACAACGAAACACAGCGTCTCCACAACATGGCAGCGGCGGCAACAATACTACAGCGAGAATCAAAGTTACGCCTTCTTTCTTTGCGTGAACATTTGGGCGGCGTTATGCAAATCTTCCCACATCGTGACGTAGACATGTGGGGGCGTGCTAGAACGAGCCGTTTTAGGTAGGTGTGGTTGACTCTTAACTTTTATAAAGAATATCTCTTTGGATTTGAGACTTTAGTCTTTGCAACTTCACAGCTCTTCTTTATGCACCAAGAGCTTGTAACACTCCAAAGAGAAAGGAAAAATTGAAATCGCATCATATGACCCCTTTAAACAAATAAATTGTGCTTGGTTGAAACAGCAGTTACACTAATTATGTCTCTATTTGTTTCTCAGATTTTGCCACGGGATGTAACTAGGATTTACACAAGCTTCAGTCTGGATCCAGAACACCTGAGAAGAGATGATGGCAACTCCTCAGAGGACCTCAGATGATGCCAACCCTGAAACAACATACAGAACTACCACATTTTGCTATGAGTTGATTGCATTATATAATAATTGCTGTTAATAGTGTTCATTGTCTGTTTGATTAAGTTTTTAATTGATTTTTCCGTACATTTCTGCCATATGTACATTAACTGACAGTCACCACTGATAAGCTACCGCTAAATATTGTAGAAACTTAATTTGCTGTAGAGTTGCTTTGCAACGATTTGTATCGTGAAAAGCGCTATACAAATAAACTTTAATTGAATTGTATAGAGATTCTGCCATGGTGGGTAATTGGACATCATGAAAAGAGAACTGGAAATTTCAAGTACCTAAAGGACCTTTTACAATGTGAAAAACGATCAAAAAAAGAATAGCCAACAATCCATTTACTTCAAGAGCAAAATGAACATGTGATGGGCTGTGGGAAAAGCAAATTCATGCCTATACAATAGAGGGAGCAACATGCAATACACCTGTTATCTGCTCTGCTATTACAGATGTCAGTAAAACAGAATGAAGGAGAATTGCAACTATTCATTATAAAAAATTAAGAAGTAGTTTGCCGTTATAATTGGTATGCAACAAAGACGAAGAAATTCCATAAAGTGTATTTATATAATTTAACCTTTTGCAGGTCAGCATGAAGTTCAGTGTTTGTATTTCCCTGTGATTATTAATTAATTTGAAGAAATTCAGAATTGTATTCAAGTTTGAAATTCTGCTTTTGTGCAAGAAAGAGGAGTACTGTTACAGTAAATTACCTCTCTCTGGTGTCTAGATTTTAGCAGCACATATATACTTTACAAAGTGCAATTCAAACAAAATATTTACACTTTTTTCTTATCTTAAGAATTGAAAAATAACTTAAAACATTAGAATTCAAACCTTCTGACATAAAAATAAATAATAATAATAATAATAATAATAATAAAGAAATCTAATGCAAAGAGACAAATATGTAGGCTACCTAAAATAAGTGGTCAAAGAATGCGGGTGAGCAAACGGGTAGTATTTTAAAATCAATCAGCTCATTAATATATTCTACAGATAACAGCTTCATAACAGACTACATAATTTTGCTTTTAATTAAGAAGCAATTGCAACTGTTGCGTCCTCTCCCATAAAATCACACCTCTTGATTCCAAAGACAAAGGCATTGCAAGAGTCTGTACACATGACAGAAAAAAATTGCACTTTTCACAGAAAGACATCACTTAGACCTGTTCTGCATGTAGTCAGACAACACAGGGCCCATTTTCAATTCTCAGAGCATGACATGAATACTAGGAAAACAGCTGAGAGGTGCTGTTCTGATGACAAACAGAATAAATCACTCCATTTAAAAGTCATCAGAGCAAGGTTTCCAATTTAGAGAGTTCTGCTATCAGCCACTCACCCCTGGGTAAATGGACAGCCAGTTTGTCCACCTCAGTCCTGAAAGAGATTCCAGTGGCTGACACGGGAATGAATCACCTGCTAACAAGCACATCCATTCTTTATGTCTGTTGAAAGTTAACTACCATCACTGTAGAAAGAGACCTTTTGATAAAATGCTTGTTGTGATAAGTGAAAAGGACTTACTGTCAGCAATATAGCACAGTGTAATTAAAGTGGCTTGCTAAAAAGAACAAAATTAATTATTCTTAAAAAGGTCAAGTAAGCATATTTTACACTACCAGCATCACCAACCCGATCTCACGGCAATTCGTACATATTTGACAAAGTGGCTAATTCGTACAAATTTGTACGACTTCACTCATACGAATTCATACAATTTGTGAAAAATCGTATGTATTTTACAAAGTAGCAAATTCGTAGGAATTCGTACAAAGAAGCACCACACCTAACCCCGCCCCTAAACTTAACCATCACAGAAATCGTACAAAATCATACAAGTGAGGACGTACAAATTAGCCACCTCGTAAAATACGTACAAATTAACCGTAAGATAGCGTTGACATCACCAACATAATTGCAAAAATAACTGATTCTGAAATTACACATCATAACTGTGCATTTATTAAAGCAAACCATAAGAATCACGTGTTTGTGAATCTGGTCACACTGTCTGGTACGTTTTTTTTTTTTTTACTTTTGAATGCAACCAGTAAAGACAACACATTATTTTGCACTGCAAATTCAACAATAGTGGAATCTGTTCAAATATTAAAAATTACACACTTGACCTTAAATGGTATTTAAGAAAAGCTTCAGCTGTAAATTGAGCAGTCAAAAGTTTATTCACATAAACCTGCTTCCATTTTAAAAATTGGTCTCTCTTCTCATTAACACTACATTAAAAAAAATCGGGGTCAGTAAGATTTTTTAATACTTTTAAATGGAAGTCTACTATGCGCTAAGGCTTTATTTGATCAAATGGACAGAAAAAAACAGTGATATTGTAAAATAACTTTTCTATTTTATCATTTTCAAATGTAATTTATTCATGTGACAGCAAAGTCTTCAGTGTCAAATGATCCTTCAAAAATCATTCTAATATGCTGATCTGGTGCTCAAGAAGCATTTCTTACTATTGTCAATGCTGGAAACAGTTGTGCTGCTTAATATTTTTGTCAAAACCATGAACATTTTTATAGAACGTTGAAAACAACAGCATTTATTATATAGGCTACTATTCTTTTGCAACATTATAAATGTCTTGACTGAACAAAAGTATTCATTTCTTTCAATATTATCTATATTATACAACATGCCTGCTATTTCATGCCTCCAAATGCATTTCTAACAATCTGGTGAACTATTTGCACAGCATGTCCAAGGGATTATGCTCCGTATCATTGGCATCAAATTGATTTCAGATAGTCAGTCTTCCATCTTTTTGCCAACAGAACAACATTAGGAGAATTTTACGACGTGCAGCGTGGACTCTTTAAAGCGGAGCTACTCTTGTCACGCTGCACGCAGGCTTCTGCTTCTTTCTCTTTGTGAGCTGCACAGCTGGTAGTGGAATGAGAATAAACTGATGTTGTATAATCTATGGCATAAGTAAAAAACCCAATAATAAGAGGTCTGTTGGCAGTGGCTGAACCCCAGATTTATAGCTTGACAGTGATGCTTGTAACTTAGTGGAGTGGGAGGCAAAGCTAAGGGTTTTCCATCTTCTAATGAACCATGTCATGTGAGACAACCTAATAAGCATAGTGCCGAACCTATAAATTCAAAGCCTGCACAGGGCAAATCAGATTTTACTCCTCTGTCAGCCCTGGCATCCTAAGTCTCAACAAACGTCCATCACAGGGCTAGAACGGCAGCATTGCTTTCAATTTAATTAACTCTCCACTTCATGGACTTATGATTAATATTTCCTCATCCATAATGCAAAAACTGGGCTCAATGCTAAATATGACAGCATCATTTGCACTGGTAACGGAGAGTGGCATGTTTATTCATTTATTTTAAAGGTGCCACTATATGCAAACACTGACTTTCATGCTATTTGCTTAGATGGGATTCCATTAGGCCTATATATTTGTGTATTATTTATTTTGAGTGCAAATTATCAGATTATTCCATGACAAAAGCAAGCATGCAGATGTTCACAACCCTCCGGGATTATTTATTTTATATATATATATAT